>NC_069500.1:733558739-733671239 GCF_027579735.1 Bombina bombina | reverse complement strand
CAGGTTAGTTTGCACAATGAATGCTATTTAAGAATCATAGGAGAAATAATGTTCAAATAATTCATAATATATACATGTCCTATTTTAGAATACGTTTATTTTATATACATTACCCCTACTTTGTGCTAGAGAGGACTCAGATTGTGAGCAATCAGACAGATAAAGGGATATATTTTATAGTTGACATTTAGGTATATTATTATTTGAAGGGACATGGAATATTACATTCAATTATGTCCCTCATACAATAGAATAATTTTATTTTTATTTCTTCAAAATTTGATATTATGCATTATTTTGTCTAATTTTAAATGCCAATATGTGTAAGTCAACTCTTGATTAGACAATTTAATGTGATGTGTAGATAGATAAATAGATATAGATCTCCATTCTGAACCTGTCTTTAATATCAAGACAAACAATATATGTTAGAGCATAGACAGAATATGAATTATATATTACTGAATATTTTGTTAGTCATGTGTTCATTAAATAACCTAATTGATTAATGTTTTTAAAAAAAAATTATTTCTTTTTCAGATTTTCATTTTTGATGAATTCCAAAACTAATATTGAAAAATTCTTTTTTTTTTTTCTTTACATACTATATTTTTATATTTTATTTAAGTACATATTATTTGATACATAGCTCTATCCCAGTAACATAAGAAGAAATACATACATCTAATATTCTGACATGTAAACAAAATATTAGTCCCATGACTGTTAAAGTATCTATTTTACAAGCACATGCCTGATATCAAATATACTAATTTTGATTAATTTATTGAATTAAAAAAATATCAACACAGCTTAACCAGATAATGTTAAAGTCAAGTATCTTACAAAAGTTAAGGTGGAGTTAGATACAGCCATCTATGATTTGGTTGTGTGATTTAGAGATGTCAAAATCATAAAATGTTTATGATGAGGATATGCAGTATAAATTATACATAACAACTTTGTTAGTGTTTAACTTGTTACATTAAAGTGACAGTGTAGTTTAATGTTATATTTACATTCTAATATCTCTAATCTTTCTTAGGTACCAAAAAACATTAGGTTATTTATTATGGTTTCATTATTTGAAAGGTAATCTAGGTAGATTAAATTATCTTTAAAGAAAACGTAAGTTAATTTCACATTTATACCAAGCTAGTTATTGTATGCCATATTGATGACTTTTCACTCTAGTGGAGTCACTTGAAGGGTCAGTTAACTATAGATATATCAAAATATAATTTCTCACAATTATACTCTTTACCTGTTGGAGTGTATCAAATTTCTTTAAGTATTTCTGTTACCGTTGATTTTAATTAAGTTTATTTCTCCAATGTTATCTCCACCTATTCCTAATGGTTTTGTCCTTAAGGCAAAGCTGTATAAATACAGTCATTATAAGATATTTCACTCACAGTGGGGCATACAATACATAAGGTAATACAAATTACAAATGTTTTATGTTGATTGTTTTGCAGATATAAGAAGTATGTATATGTCTAAAAATGTGATGGAGTTAGGAGATCAGACTATCTATCCAAGCTAATACATATTTTTGTTTTTCGATTCCCAATAATAATTCATAAACCAACATGAACAATTTAATTTCATGCATTATATAGTCTGCTGATAATTAAATAATAAGGAATTGTAAACACGTTAATTTTTCAAAATATTATAGTATACTGTCCCTTTAAGAGTCTGCACTGAATCATTTAAAAGCTCCATCAAAGGATGGAGATAAGTGGACATTTTACAAACAAGGTTCTCACACAGGTCAAACGTATATTCATATAACGGGATCGAATATGCAATAATTAGTAGTGTATTAAAGTAAATATCTTTTGGGTTTACTGTCCCTTTTATATGTTTATAAAATCATATATTTAAATATATTTTTCATATTCACACATGATTGCATATTTAAAAAATAAACCTAGTTTTAGTTTAGTGCTTGTGATGGCTTATTTCATTTTTATTGAAAGGGAAATGACAAAATAATCTAATCTTCCATGATTCACACAGAGCAGATTTGAATCTAAAATAAAAATGGACTTTAATAATAGCATATGGTTTATTCTCATATTATCCTAAGTTTGCACAAATGAGATGCATAGGCTTATGATCAGCAAAGCATTACTGGGAAATATATACTTATTTGTGGGTGGGCAACAATGCATATTTACAATGTTTAGACAGATGTCTTTAGATAAATTTAAATATTGCATATCAGCTCATTAAAGGGACATTAATCCAAAAACGTTTCTTTACTGATTCCTATAGAAAATATAATTTTTGTTGAAAACGCCTTTATTAGCATATGTCAAATATAACATTTCAAAACAAAAATACAGATGTAAATAACAATACAATTATTTCAATACCTCATACAATAGTGTATAACAGGTATTCCTGAACCTTGTGAATCTTTACCACTTTTATCATAGAATAGTCCATTAATCATTTGATAATTTATGGTGAGTTCTATGTCTCGCTTCTGTATACATGATCCAGGGCTCCGAAAGAGCAATAAATTGATCCCTAGTGAATAGTAAGTCTGCTGCTGAGCTAGACATTTTATAGAAATATTACATTTTTTGTTCTATTAAATAGAAACCTGGTGGTTCTGTTTTCCAAAACCTAGCTATGACTAACCTTACTGCTGTACACATTAATGCAATTAGTTTATTTTGTTTCAGCGTAAACCTCTCCACTGGGAAATGCAATAGACCATGTTCAGGGAGAAGTTCAACTTCTCTGTCAAAAACTTTACTTAGTAGGGCGGCTGTATTCTGCCATAGTGGCTGAATTTTAGAGCAATTCCACCACATATGGATATAGTTGCCTTCCTCTTCACATCCTCTAAAGCAGCCATTAGTGCCTCCCAGGAGGTATGTGTATGGAAGTTACAAAGATATGAATCCATGAAACATTAAAGAACGGCCAATCAGAGTTCATCATACAAACATAACTTGAGACAGTATGGCCTCACAGACATGATAAAAATTTTTAAAGATTTTATCCAATCAGATGTACAGATACCATGTCCAATGGTGCATATCATGTTTACTTCACCATATAAAAGTCCATTACACGTTGCCATTTTTGTCAGTTCTGTAATGCCTGCTGGTATAGTTATATATACATTTTATATATATATATATATATATATATATATATAATTATTTCTTAGGAAACTCAGCAGGCATGATGTCTCCCAGGTTCACACGAGCAGAAAGTGCTGCACTGGTCAACTCAGTCGAGGAGTTTTATCCGCAGCTGTTTGGGAATAAGAAGAATTCGACAAAGCTGAAAATTAGGAGGGCCCTCTGGGTGTCTATCACCCAAGATGTTAAATCGGTGTGTAACATCCAGAGGACCACGGATCAAATCATGCGGAGATTCGGGGATATGAGGTTGCAGCTTTGCAATAAAGTCCACCTCATGAGGGAGTGGCTAAAAGCCCGTCTGAGGGATGGAAAACAGGATCCACCCCCATGGAAACTTTTCCTGCAAGCTCATGAGGAGACTTTATGCACCCTCCTCAATCTCTGTTTCCCCGCAGATTTGCATCCGCACGCTCCTCGACTTCTTCTCAATCCCCAGCTGCTGGCTCTGACACTCAAGACCCGGAGGCCAGTGCAGCAGCTTCTCCAATCGGTGACCTGGGAGAAGGAACGAGAGAATCTGAATCGGGTAAATATCAGACTTCATATAATATATTAATATTTGAGTATATATTTAAGCAATGTGTATATAGCCATATATTCAACCTATATAGATCTCACAACACACGTTACATATGATGTTTAGATATCTGAATTTAGATTCGTCACACATGAAATAGGAATGATGTTTCTTGCGCTCTCCAGAATATGCGTCACAGAACTAAAATGGAATTGCGCATCCGTGAAATCCCTATCATCCGCCATTTCATACATTGAATATCGAATCATACAAAAGTTATAAATATTAATTGGTATCATTCAATCTTTAAAACTATCCGATTAGAATATCGTAATACACCCAATTGCAAATATATTTAAAATCTTTAGAAATGATACTCATCACACTACTATATCAAAATAAATTCTGAAACACGGATGTGCAATTACGCTTTTAATAATTGCGCAATGATCACGAAAGATATAATTGCGCAGAGACGTGAACATGTGTTTGCTGTAACAGTGGCATTACTTTAGATATGTTGGTCAAATGTATATGTTAATTAGTATATATGTGAAGAATACGGTATCCTTATTTACAATCTTCTACATTAGAAAAGCTATACTAGCAATATCAAAATAAAAATTGAACAATGTCTAACAATTGATGACAATGCAAGAAGACAAAAAATGACTAAAAACGACAGTCAACAACATAAAAGATTGTAAATAAGTATACATGATCTCTTTATATATAAAATAGTTTTGAAAACAACAAACTCACGTGAATACAAATATTATTTTACTTTGTCAATTTGAAAAATAATATCGGATTGTTCGTTTCCATGGCCTGATTTGTATTAATGATATCCAATCCTGATTGAATATTTTACAGATATGGATGTTGGTGCTGGAACCTCGAGCCCATGTTCGTCACAGTATAGTATGTCTCATTATAATTTACCTTTGTCTTACAAACTTGGACATAACATTACCTAATCCATTTACATTGATCTATATTAATATGGATACTCTAATTCTATTTTCTTGTTATTTTAAAATAAGAATCACGAATCAGAGTTGGGATTCCATTGAAATACAAATCTAAATTTATGAGTATTTGAAGATATTCCTTTGATTCTTGATATCTTGATTTTAATGTAATCTTAGGGTCATGGCCATTTTGTATTCTGCCCCTGGGTAGTGCTTGATAGTTGTTGGCTACATTTAGACAACACTAACACATTTTTACATATGTGCCGATTATATAAATATACATCTCATATGCTTTGATATTTTCTTATCATTAAAGGGACATGAAACCCAACATTTTTCTTTCATGATTTAGACACATGTGATTTTAAACAACTTTCCAATTTGCTTCTATTATCTAAATTGCTTCATTCTATTGGTATCCTTAGTTGAAAAGCATATCTAGGTAGGCTCAGGAGCAGCAATGCATTACTGGGAGTAACCTGCTGATTGGTTGATGCACAAAATTGCCTATTTTCATTGGTTCAACAGATGTCTTCAGATAACTCCCAGTAGTGCATAGAAGCAAATTAGATAAAATAAGTAAATTGGAAAGCTGTTTAAAATCACATGCAATAGTTATATTTAGATATGCCATCAATTAATATGATAAGAATTGGCTGTCTAATATAGTAAGAAATCCAACATTTTATTTACAATCACCTTGATGAAATAATACATTTATTGTTCATATTAGTGCTCTAGTCTTCACATTTATAAGGATATTATTTAGAAAATTTTAGACTAATGTGATTTAGTGATGTCCAAACTGTGTTCACTAAGGCCTAGATTTGGAGTTCGGCGTTAGCCGTGAAAACCAGCGTTAGAGGCTCCTAACGCTGGTTTCTTACGCACTCCGGTATTTAGAGTTTATTTACCGCCACTCAAAATACACCTAACGCTCACCTTTCTACCGCCACCTCAGACCCAGTAGTAAACATATACCGACAAAAACAACATCCACGAATCACAAAAAAAATATTACACAAAGTACACTTACACTCATACAAACACTACACTGTCTTTATTTTTCATATTTATTTTGTTTTCGGTAAAATACAAAGGATTAAAGTTCCGAGATCTCGGGTGTTTGAAAAAAATCCACAAAAATCCATTTTCCCATTGACTTACATGGACATACGGGAAAAGACCCTCATATACCTACATCTAACTAATAACATTATCACAAACATACACTCATCGATGCATACAAACAATATACACCACATGACATACACAAAATATTTATTTATTACAAAAAGAACACGATTTAGTTACTTTTTCACACAAGCTCATGACGTCACTCACTTTACGAGGAAAACCAGTCTTAGAAAAAAAAATTAGAAATCTTTAGAGCCTCCATTGACTTCTATTGGGAAGACGTGCTCGTGCACGCGAAACCCTCATTTCCCTAACGCACGCAAATAGCGTAGACTGAAAAACTCCAAATACCAGCGCTAGAAAATACATGATTTCATGCGTTAGACACAGCTATGATAAATAGATCAAGAAATGACTATTTCCCTATGGTGGACTTATGGTTTTTAATTATTAAATATTCACAACACCATAAATTTGTTTCACACTTTTAGATTACATCAACTACAAATCCACATCACTAGTAACACATTATTATTTCAATAAAATTACATTTAAAATTAAAATAAAATTCAATACACATTTCTGGATTCACAAACACTACACAATGGGAAACACCTCTCATTTACCTTTATTATTGCATTTCAGTTATTCAACTCATATGCTTGCAGCAACTGCATATTTACATAGGCTTAACACATAATCACTCATGGATGCACATATATTACTTTTAACATTCACTCATACATGTGCATTCAAATGATGGTGGACAAGCACATTACATTCTCTACAGGAATCACAAAACACAACATATGGATTTGACGGTACTTGTAACATCATTATTCCATCACAATAAACCATTAGGAATTACCTACAAAAAATACATCATTACACCAGATTACAGATGTCACTTTATGGGAAGGAACAACAATGCCAGACCGCTATATAGAAGTCAGCATATGTGGGACACAATCACAATATATACGTACATGTACATAACACGTTTCACCCATCACGCAACCACAAAGCACACATTTAGATTTTATTCAGCACACAATAACAATGTAGCACAATACAACAACACAATGAGGATTTCACAACTACATAGGCAGGTTAATAATATCATGACGTCATTAGAAGATTCAACCATACACATCACAGATTCACCACTGTACCGCCCCTTTAGGAACTTTAACACTCAATACTACAATACAACATATACGTAAACCACACTTTTGAACAGCATTATTATGGAGATTTCAATGGGACAATTAAGAAATATTGTCAGATCGCAAATCACTTATATATACAATACTACAGATGGCAGCCGGAAGTTATTCAGTATTAGTGCCATTTTTATGGCACGCATACAATATTGTCAGATCTAAAATCACTTATATATACAATACTACAGATGGCAGACGGGAAGTTCTGAATTATTATTGCGATTTGAAAGGGACGCATACAATATTGACAGCTCGGCAATCACTTATATACACAATACTACAGATGGCAGACGGGAAGTTCGGAATTATTATTGCGATTTGAATGGGACGCATACAATATTGACAGCTCGGCAATCACTTATATACACAATACTACAGATGGCAGATGGGAAGTTCTGAATTATTATTGCGATTTGAATGGGACGCATACAATATTGACAGCTCGGCAATCACTTATATATACAATACTACAGATGACAGCCGGAAGTTATTCAGTATTAGTGCCATTTTAATGGGACGCATACAATATTGACAGCTCGGCAATCACTTATATACACAATACTACAGATGGCAGATGGGAAGTTCGGAATTATTATTGCGATTTGAATGGGACGCATACAATATTGATAGCTCGGCAATCACTTATATATACAATACTACAGATGACAGCCGGAAGTTATTTAGTATTAGTGCCATTTGAATGGGACGCATACAATATTGACAGCTCGGCAATCACTTATATATACAATACTACAGATGACAGCCGTAAGTTATTCAGTATTATTGCGATTTTAAAGGGACGCGATTTTAAAGGGACGCATACAATATTGACAGCTCGGCAATCACTTATATACAATACTACAGATGGCAGACGGGAAGTTCTGAATTATTATTGCGATTTTAAAGGGACGCATACAATATTGACAGCTCGGCAATCACTTATATATACAATACTACAGATGGCAGACGGGAAGTTCTGAATTATTATTGCGATTTTAAAGGGACGCATACAATATTGACAGCTCGGCAATCACTTATATATACAATACTACAGATGGCAGATGTTACTTTATCGTTTACAAACAATGTTGCAGCAACATTGATCGATCACATTCGATGCACATTATACACAACTATGCACTTTCATTCATGTTAGCCTGGACGTGTGCTTGTTACTATAAGATCGCGTTTCATAAATATTGATTACGCATATGAACAAACATTACAAACATGCACTGTATGTGTGATATTTGACACTTTCACATTGAGATTTATTTGCGGAAAACAACATTTCAGCCAAAAAAATACAACGCCCACTTTGAAAGCATTCGCGCCGCTCACATACAAACAAGTGAATACAATCAGCAATCATTACAAACTCAATACCATTGGACTAATTGTACTATAAATCCCCCAAACAACATGGCCAATGCATCACTTGTGATCCACATCAGATCAAGTGCTTACCTTGTTACGCTGTTTTGAAAGATGGATGACGATGACATGGTAGACGCTGCTGGTGCTGCTATTGGCGAACTAGCTGTTGGTCGAATCAGGCAGCCTCGGCGGCTCAGACCGAGACGAAGGGGTCGTCTGGTTCGAGGTCCTCGTGTCTACAGGGTGAGACCCACCTTGGAAAACATGAGCGACTTTGAGGTTTTTGATAAGTATCGGCTCGATCGCGAACAGCTCATTGGCCTTTACGATCTTCTTAAACCTCATTTGGAGCCACGTATACAAATAAGGACTGCTGTTCCCCCCATGAGTAAGATGCTAAGCTGTCTATACGTCCTGGCCTCCGGGAGTTTTCAATCCGGAGAACTGTACATGCATGGCCTGGCTCAAGGTACATTCTCTGTGGTGTTTGATAACTTTCTGGACGCCATGGTACGTATCAGTAAGCAATACATAGGATTCCCACAGAATGATGGTGATTGGAGGCGCCTGAAGCGGGAATTCTTTGATATTGCTCAATTGCCCAATGTCTTGGGAGCCATAGATTGTACCCACATTGCGCTGCGTGCTCCAATTGATGACTTGCCCTTCAGAAATCGCAAACATTTTCATAGCCTCAACGTGCAGTATGTTTGTGACGCACGGATGAGGATTATGCATGTGTATGCGAATTTTGGAGGGGCTTGTCATGATGCCCGCATCCTCTCTCTGTCGTCCCTGTGGAGCCAGTTTGAGGAAAGACAAATGCCCCCTGGTTATCTCGTTGGTGAGTATTTGTGCTCAACATGGTTAATAATTTTGACAATTGGCCCTGTATTTTTTAACTGTTAGCGTCATGTTCAGCTATAGGATTAAATTTAACCATTTGTTATTTACCGACGCTAATGTCTATTTTTATTTAAATGCAGATATGTAGCATGTCTTACCTTAAGTGTTCAGATAGAGAATGCAATGTAACCATGTAGTTAGCATTTTACACAAGGTTTGTTTTCAGAACAATACGCATATGTAGCATGTCTTAGCTGAAATGGGAAGCTATTATCTCATGCAATTTAACCCTGTCATTGTCTCTTTCTGCTAATGTCTATTTTTATTTAAATGCAGATATGTAGCATGTCTTACCTTAAGTGTTCAGATTGAGAATGCAATGTAACCATGTAGTTAGCATTTTACACAAGGTTTGTTTTCAGAACAATACGCATATGTAGCATGTCTTAGCTGAAATGGGAAGCTATTATCTCATGCAATTTAACCCTGTCATTGTCTCTTTCTGCTAATGTCTAGTTTTATTTAAATGCAGATATGTAGCATGTCTTACCTTAAGTGTTCAGATAGAGAATGCAATGTAACCATGTAGTTAGCATTTTACACAAGGTTTGTTTTCAGAACAATACGCATATGTAGCATGTCTTAGCTGAAATGGGAAGCTATTATCTCATGCAATTTAACCCTGTCATTGTCTCTTTCTGCTAATGTCTATTTTTATTTAAATGCAGATATGTAGCATGTCTTACCTTAAGTGTTCAGATAGAGAATGCAATGTAACCATGTAGTTAGCATTTTACACAAGGTTTGTTTTCAGAACAATACGCATATGTAGCATGTCTTAGCTGAAATGGGAAGCTATTATCTCATGCAATTTAACCCTGTCATTGTCTCTTTCTGCTAATGTCTATTTTTATTTAAATGCAGATATGTAGCATGTCTTACCTTAAGTGTTCAGATAGAGAATGCAATGTAACCATGTAGTTAGCATTTTACACAAGGTTTGTTTTCAGAACAATACGCATATGTAGCATGTCTTAGCTGAAATGGGAAGCTATTATCTCATGCAATTTAACCCTGTCATTGTCTCTTTCTGCTAATGTCTAGTTTTATTTAAATGCAGATATGTAGCATGTCTTACCTTAAGTGTTCAGATAGAGAATGCAATGTAACCATGTAGTTAGCATTTTACACAAGGTTTGTTTTCAGAACAATACGCATATGTAGCATGTCTTAGCTGAAATGGGAAGATACAGAATAATATAGAAATTTTATTTTTTGGATGTTTCTGACAAGTTTTAATATGGATTATGGTTTTTAACAAAAAAAAATTTATACAACAATATACTAGTTTAAGTATTCTGTTTGAATTATGTTCTGTTCAAAATTTATAGGTGATTCTGGGTACATGAGCCGGCCTTGGCTCATTACCCCCTTGCGTAGCCCGACTGATGTGTCTGAGGAGCGCTACAATAGGGCTCATAAGAGAACCAGGGCGGTGGTTGAAAGGATGTTCGGGCTCCTGAAGATGAGATTCAGGTGCCTGGACCGTTCTGGAGGAGCACTCCAGTACAACCCAAAGAAGGTGGCTAAGATCGTTGTAGCCTGTAGCGTCCTGCATAATATTGCACAGTGGGCTGGGATGCTGCAGGCCGTCCCGGTGGACAGAGACCTCCTCAGAGATGAGGAGGATGATCCTGTTCTAGAGGGGGAATTCCAGGACGAGGGACTTGATGTCAGAGCAGACGTCATCAACCGCCACTTTAGACGGTAAAGAATAGAAGTTAGACTGTAGTATTTTCAATAGATGTGAACTCTAGGGAAATGACAAGTAGAGAATTGTGCAAACATGTTAGTATTGATCAAATGTTAGAATAATTTTTAATTTTCATAATATAGGTGATGCTCTGGGCATTGGGTCCTATAGCGAGTCTTTGCCACCTGGTTTTTAAAGAGGACATCAGATGGTAAGTAGAAATGTATGGACTGTTGCTGGCATGATTTGTACACAAATACATCATATGGCATACATTTTAAAAAATAGATTTTTGTTTACACATTACTTAAAATGTACATAATCAGAAAGGGATACTCTAGAATGACTATGGTTCAATGTCACACAGAGGTTTTTTCTGCTCAATATGACTCATCTTCACACTTGATAGAAAATAACACAGGTTCATACACAGGCTTAGTAAGCTAGTGACAGATATTTATTATGAAATGGGGGGTGGGAGAGGGGTACAGAACTGATTCACACACTTGTATGAATTTTTTTGTTAAAATTTATTACATTAGGGAGATGACTTAATCTAAAGACTGAAAGGGAACAATTTGAAGCCTGACAGTCAAGATTGCCCAGACTGACAGTGGGGAAAAAGCCAAGATTGAAATTGAAGTATACCAATGGGATCATGTCTGGCATTATCTTTCAATTCTGCTGACCTTGAAAACCATACAAAGACATGTTCACATGGTAAGTGCAAACTATTTGATAGAATAAGGCTGTGGAGACATCCTATTGGAGACACTTAGATGATTTTCTATTTTGTAGATGGTATTTCCCAGTCCTCTATTTAATGAACTGATGAATAAGACACCTATTGAAGATCAACTGTTTACCCCTGAATTGACTTTCAAAGACCATGCATTATCCAGGTTGGTGCATGCTAGTTAAGAATCACATGAAGAATGTTGATTATTGTTAGCTTACATACATTAGTCATACTTATTTCATCATTAGATATTTAGGGATCACAATCAGAAAAAGGAATACATATTATAGTTGATATAAAGGTATTTGAATGGACATGAAATATTAGATTTATGTTCAGCATACATATATTGTTGAAATGTGATATACATTATTATGTATAATTTGAATTTTGGATATTTAAATAGAATTTTTAATCAACAATATAATGGTGTATGTATTTCATTAATTTTAAATCAATTTAATGATCATCTTTAAAAAATGTTGATCAAAGTTAGAGCATAGACACCATATGATTTTAAATGTATTTTATGAATATTTGACAACGTGTGTATTAACTTTGTTCCATTTTTATTATTTTTCATTTCAGATTGGCATCTGATGACTTCCAGGAATATTTAATTATTTTCTATTAAATATATTTTGACATGTTAATACTAAACATTTTATTATTAAATACATTATTTTGAACAGATTCTACTAAATATCAATATAATCTGTATATAAATCAAACTTGGACTCCCATGACTGGTAGTTGGCTATTTGACAAGCACATGCATAAGATAAAATAATGCATTAATATTAGAAAATAAAATGCTTCCGAGAATATTAAAATATATTTTATAACATTAATTGGGGAGTCAGATTCTTCAATGCTTTTATATTGAAAATGTATATATTAAAATTATTTAGGATATGTAGTAAAATTTTTATTTTTTTAACATTTAATAAGGTGAAGTGGTTCAATTACATGAAAGTGACAGTGTTGTTGAATGTAAAAATAATTGTATAAGATCATGTATCTTCCTTAGGTATCTCAAAACATTATTTGAAAAATTATTTAAATTATTACATTTATAAATGGTAGGTCATTTAACTTGATATTTTTCAAAAATTAGTTATTGGATGCCAGGTTAATCTATGTAATTTTCTAGTGGAGTCATTTAACTATACTTAGTAATATTATGTATTTATTACAATCTTACCTCTTGGGTTAGACATCAAATATCTATATAGAATGTAAATTCCCCTTTTGTTTATTTTGTCAATGTTAAATCAAAATACAAAATGTTTGGGTCCTTAAAGGGACATTCACAAAGTATATTTTGTATAGATTTTTAAAAATATCATACAAGAATTTAAACATATTTAGAAAGTACTATAGAATTACATTCAGTCTTTAAATATACTTGTTAAAATAAAAAAAACAATGCACATATCTTAGTCAATGATATAAGGCATCTATATGCAAACAACAATCAGCATCAAAATAGCCTATGTAGAGATGTATTTAATCCAAGAATATATATAATTACAATATAATGATTGAATAACAAAACATATTAAGTTGTTCAAATATAAGAATATTATACAAAATGCATACATAACATATAGCTTAATGTCCCTCTACGCTGAAGGCTAAAAAAGACCTCATTTAATAAATATATTTCAGTCAGTGTGTAAAACAATCTAGAAGTTAATCTAAATTTGCTTTACTCATATGTTAGACTCATTTAGCAAAAGGAAGGTGCCTAGGTTTATGATATTTTAAGCATTATTGTGAAATGTTAATTTAAAGGGACATGAACTCAAAATATACTTAAAGGTAGACAGTTAAAAAATTAATGATTTATACATTCTGAATGAGTATTCTATTTGAATCAACTTTAAAACTTGTCTCATATTATGAATGCTCATTGTGATGTTGCTATCATTACTTTAAAAATAAGGCAGTAAATAGCTAATTTATTTGCTTCAGTACTCTGGACAGAACTTGATTGTTTGGAATAATTGATGCAACAATCGTCAAGGACAACCCAGGTTTTTATTAAACAATTGTCCGTAATATAAAATATCATTATTGATTTGCAAAGAAACATAACAAGATAACTGTTAACATTTGATAATCGGATTAAATAATAAAGTTGATTAACATTTCATGCTCAATCACCAATGCTAAATTTGTTTGGACAGTGTCCCTTTAAGAGATTTAAAGAGTGTATTTACTTATCTTGCTATCTTGACATACTTTGCTTGAAAAGCATATCGAGATCGGCTCAGTAGATGAAGATTGGTGGATGCACAGAGATGCCTTATGTGATTGTCTCAACCATGTGCATTTAAATTTCTTCTGTTGAGGATATATAAATACTAATGGAAAATGATTCACATTTTAAAGTCTAAACAATCTTCTATCTCTACAGATCATTTGATACAATTGTTTGTAATGTCTCTTTAAAACTAAAGACGCCATTGCACAATAACATATATGAGCACTTCAGACAAATACAAGCTCGAGGTTTATTTGCGAATAACAAAGCTGTAGTTTAATATTTATAAACAGATTATCCAAGTTACTGACATTCTAACCTGAATTTTAACATTAATAAATATTGCGTGGGAAACGCATCTTGAAACACCAGATTAGCATCTTTAAACATTAGAGTCTAATGTCACGCAATAGCACACAATCAATGTGCATTATAAAGACATTTAATAGAGCAATGTCAATACTTCACAATAAATGTATTTAAAGAACAATAAAGACATACAATATGAAATGTGTATTTGTATTAAAGAAACAGACCGTTATTAAACCGAGAAATGTCTACAACATTAATAATGTGACAGTATTAGATTTTAAAGAGTATTTAATCATTAATATTTAACGGATCACGGATATTAAATCTGCGTCACACATATCCGCATGACAGGCCCATGAGTTACAAATAAGTCTACATGAAAAATGAAGTAACAGCACCACCAAGCGGTATGTGTAAGGAAGTTACTAAGATATGAAACATTAAGGAACGGCCAATCAGAGTTCATCACACAAACACAACTTGAGTCAGGATGGTCTCACAGACATTATAACAATATTTCAAACTTTTATCCAATCAGATGTACAGATAAATTGTCCCATGGTGCATCTCATGTTTACTTCACCATATAAAAGTCCATTACACGTTGCCATCTTTGTCAGTTCTCTAATGCCTGCAGGCAATATATATTATTATTATTATAATTATACAACCCAGCAGGCATGTCAGTTCCCAGGTTCACCAAGGAGGAGAGCGCTGCACTGGTCCACGCCGTCAAGGACTTTTATCCCCAGCTGTTTGGGAACAAGAGGAGGTTGACAGATGCGCCTGTTAAGAAGGCCCTCTGGGAGTCTATCACCAATGCGGTTAGATTGGTGTGTGACGTCCAGAGGACCCAGGATCAGATCATGAGGAGATTCGGAGATATGAGGTTGCGTTTATCGAAAAAGTAAACCTCATAAGGGACTGGGTACAACCCCGTAAAAGAGGGGGCCAAAGAAAGGCCCCGCGGAAACTGTACCTACTCCCTTATGAGGTGACTTTATGCGAGCTCCTCAATCTCTGGGTCCCCAAAAGATTTAGATCCTCGCCATCCTCGGCCTCCTCTTCTTCCCTCCCAGCTGCGGGATCTGAAAGTCCTGACGCGGGGGACAGGGCAGATGCTTCTCCGTCCGGTGGCCTGGGAGGAGATGATAGAGAATCTGAACCAGGTAATTATCCAACTTCATATAATATATATATTTTTTTTTTTTATAATCAAAATATGTGTATATAGTCAGATACTAAACCTATACAGATCTCACAACATACACTACATATGATGTTTAGATATCTGATTTTAGATTATTGACACATGAAATAGGAATGATGTTTCTTGCGCTCTACAGAATATGCGTCACAGAGCGGAAATGTAATTTCTCATCCACGTTAACATGGGTTTGCGGAAAGTGGCATTGCTTTATACATGTTGTTCAAATGACGGATGCGTAATTCCGCTTGGAATCATTGCGCAATGATCGCGAAAATGGCATTTCTCATCCACGTTAACATGGGTTTGCGGAAAGTGGCATTGCTTTATACATGTTGTTCAAATGACGGATGCGTAATTCCGCTTGGAATCATTGCGCAATGATCGCGAAAATGGCATTTCTCATCCACGTTAACATGGGTTTGCGGAAAGTGGCATTGCTTTATACATGTTGTTAAAAATTAAATGGGAATTCTTAGATTAGTGAAGAATACAGTATTCTTATTTTAAATATTATAGCTAATAAAAAACGAATAATACAAAAAAATTATAACATATGGCCATCAATTGATGATTATGTAATAACAAGCAGATATTCTTAAAGATACAGTAAACAACACAACTGATTGAAAATAAGAGTCCAGGATATATTTATAATTAATTTAATTGAGGAAACAATTAACTCATGGGACTACCAAAGGATTAATATTTTTCAATTGATTTGTTATTAATGTAAATTTTTTAAACATGGCATGATTAGTATTAATGATATGCAATCCTCATTTAATATATTACAGATATGGATGTGGCTGCTGGATCCTCAAGCCAGGGCTTGTCACAGTATGGTATGTCTCTTTTTAATTGACATTTGTCTTAGAAACATGGACTGAACATTACATACTAAATACACATTGTTCAATATTTATATGTAATGTCTATTTAATAGATGAAAATTAAATAATTATTCGGATATCCTTAAATAACATATTACATTTTAATTGCATGCTCAATACCATTCATGACATCAACATATGGAGTAGATAATTCATTAACAACAACATTGTGGAATCAATTTAATTTTAGATTAAAGGGATACTGAGCTACAATTATTAATATTGTCATTCAGATACAGTATGCAATATTAATAAACATAAAAATATAATACTATCATCATATGTGACATATTGTATTGCTAAATGTATTGTAAAATAAAGAAAGTACGTTTATGTGCATCTAAATTTTGGTTGACCAACCTGGGTTTTTATTGATGATTGGTGGATACCTTCAACAAACAATATTTATTGAATCCAATATTCCTTATCTGCCTTTAAGATTAATATCGAGCAACATTCTAATTATAATAGGAGTCAATGTTAAATCATTTTTTACAGTTTGAACATAGAAATCAATTATTTAAATTAATCATGTCAGTGTCCCTTTAAGACAAAATAGATTCATTCATCTTTACATTCTTTTTATTAAAAACTATTGATATATAAATCACATTCTCTGTTGGAGTTACTTTATAGATATCTGCATACTCTAACAGCACCATGATTACATATTTGTAATAATCAATTTTGTTTTGTATTGTGATAAATATGTGTTGTGTCCTAAACAAGATTACTGTACATTGCAAAAATGGCTCGATGTGACACATGTGTTTGTTTAGATTTGTCAACAGATGCTACTCAATATGTGGTTTGTGTGTATTCTTGTAACTTCTTAAGGACATATGACGGAATTATTCCGTCATAAAACAATTGAGCAAAGTGAAAGCCGTGTCCTTAAAGGGTTAAGAACATTGATCATTGGGTATATTTAGATATGCAATAGCAGCATCTGAGATGAATTTGATGTCTAATGTAGTCTGACATTAAACATATGTTCAATACAGATATTTTTACAGAATCCCCTTGATTCAATCAAGCATTTTCTGGTGTAATGACTGCTCTATTCTTCACATTTTAAAGTTGATTAATGTTAAAATTCTAGACAGATGTGATTTAGTGATATCCCAAATGTGTTTAATAATATATATCTATATCATTCATAGAGAGAGTTGGTGTGGTGAGCCCACAGGAATCCAGCAGTGACATAGAGACGCCTTTGCGGTCTCCTGGTAAGTCCATTGACTCATTTATATGTAATTGAAGGTGTATTGCTAATCAATATTATGATCATGATTCTGATGAAGCATAACATTATAAAAATTCAAAATATTTATCTTCTGATTATATATTAATTTATTTTTCATATTGAACGATTAATAATTTCTACTTTATTAGTCTACACATTTGTTATTCATAAGATGTATAACATATGTTTGTTTCCATTAGATTTTTTGACAACAGTCATCAAGTGATACACACATGAGAAATCTTAAATGTTCTATGTACTATGCTTTTATGAATTTAACATTAATACAAACAATACATTAAAATTAATATTCATTGACAATAACAAATCTATTGTCATTTGTATGCTCCATCAAAATGATGTAAATCATAACTTTGTGTGTGTATATCTTTAATGCAACATTGATGTGCGTATTTGAGCAACAGTAACATATGTTATAATATCTGATCTTAACGTGTACACAACATGTTATGTTTTACAGAGATTGATGTCACATGTGGGACGGAGGAGGAAGAGGCTGCCTTGGAGTCTGATGGTATGTGAAATATATCTATCATGTTTCCAACATGTTTCTTTTTTGGAAATCATTTTATTGAAGACATTAAAAGTCTACAGCTTTTGCCCTTTAAAAAGGAATATTATTTGTCTGTTCAAATACACTACTGCCCCCTTTCTATATCAGGCAGCATGAAATTCTGCTTGTATATTTATTTTTAAAAATTTATAATTCATGCCATCATTATGTCACATGCATATTCCATGCCAAAACACAATAATAAGGTTCAAATTGTACAGACAGTCATTGATATTCATCTGAGTGCCTATATACATACCATATCCTCATTTCATAATTGTTTAAAAATTCAAACACACTTCGAAGTATATTGAAAACATAATCAATTTGAAATGCGTTGATTTGATGTCAGGATGTATGAGATGTTAATATATTTTCTTTACATTTTCAGATGGATCCACCACTTCTGGTCATCTGGTTTCCGCCCCTGCCCAGTCACAGACCCCTCCCCATGCACACACCCATGACCATGGCCACACCCCTGCACAGACCCAGAGCCCTTCCCATGACCAAACTCATGACCATGCCCAGACCACTGCCAGCCCTTCCCATATTTCAAATCCTGTCCCTCCCACAAAACGCCCATACACCCCCCTTCGCCGCTCTCCCCGCATTCTGGCCCGTACAGCTGCCCAGACCCAAACTCCCCACTCCCCAGCTGTACGGCCTACCCCGGAGCGGCAGCTCACCCCTCCCCAAGCCATTCACATCCCTCCCCAAGCCAATCCCATCCCTCCCCCCTGTCTCAACCTTCATTGTCCTGGGTGTCAGATTGTCCTTCCCAGGCACAGCTGTAAGTATCATTCTAAATACACTTTATAAGATACTTAAAGGTACAGTGAAGTTAAATTGGTTAAATTGTGATTCAAATCCAGCATGCAATGTTAATCAAATTTATAATTTAATACTCTTATTAATTATTCGTCATTCTCTTGATATATTTTTTGAAAAAAAGAAATTCCTATAATTAGTTTAAACAATAAAATAAATCTGGCCATCATTTCTTTATTCTTGGATGAATGTATCCATCAACCAGCATGCACAAACAAAGTTGATAAACAAATATTGGCTTCCATAAAAAGCAACATTCTTGCATTCAAAATATAGCTTGAGAATTAAAACATATAATGAATATGTGTAATTTATAAAGATTTGTCATGTCATGCTCTATCTGAATGAGTCCATTAAATATTTAGGTTCAGTGTCCCTTTAATTGGATATCGCTACATATACCAAACACCACTACTTGGATTCAAAATTTTATGTACAAATGTGGATACATTATCTCTTGTCTAACCCAGTGGGAATGTAATTTCTTCTGGTTGCTATGTTTACACAGCTTGTCCTCAATGCAAAAATGTTTAAGGATAGGTGTGCCTACCACAGTCTAAATTTAATTTTTAAATTGCTGATGTAAGTACAATGTAAATCCTTTAACAAGATTTGATACACTCAAGCTGTATAAGTGGATCATCTAAAACCAATTAAAGGGGACAACATGTTTGAGTAACATGTCCCTTTAATGATTTCTGTCTGTCTGAATAACCTAATTCATGTGTAAAGAATAAATGTAAACTAATTTATGTTAAGAATTATTTGTCTTTATGATAACAATGTATGTATTAAAATTTTTTAGTCTGTTGTGTAATTATCCTTAATATTTAATTTTATTTTATTTTAGGCTGTGACTCAGCATGGCTCATGCTAGAAGGGATAGCAAGAGTAGAGCAGGCCGTGTTGAGGAACGCAGCTGTCCTGAGAGGGATGAACGACACCATGCAGGCCCAGCTCCGGGTTCAGGACTTGACTCTGCGTGAAATTATGCGATTACGTTCAAGGCCTGAATCTGGAGCTGGACATGCACAGGACAATGAAGAGGATGACCAGTAAGTGGAGGATCTGGATATGCTCCATGGTGGCAGATAAGAATCCTCCGTCCACATGTTGAATTTGTATTTTTAGTGTTGCCATTTGGCCTTTTTTTCTGTTTATTGTTGTGCCTGTTGCACTCTTTTACCTTGTCATATGTCTCCAATGGGGCTATGCTGGCCCTTGGCAACTCTCTTCATGGACTGTGATGCACTGTGTTACCTTGCCATGTGTCTCCAATGGGGCTATGCTGGCCCTTGGCAACTCTCTTAATGGACTGTGATGCACTGTGTTACCTTGCCATGTGTCTCCAATGGGGCTATGCTGGCTCTTGGCAACTCTCTTCATGGACTGTGATGCACTGTGTTACCTTGTCATATGTCTCCAATGGGGCTATGCTGGCCCTTGGCAACTCTCTTCATGGACTGTGATGCACTGTGTTACCTTGCCATGTGTCTCCAATGGGGCTATGCTGGCCCTTGGCAACTCTCTTAATGGACTGTGATGCACTGTGTTACCTTGCCATGTGTCTCCAATGGGGCTATGCTGGCTCTTGGCAACTCTCTTCATGGACTGTGATGCACTGTGTTACCTTGTCATATGTCTCCAATGGGGCTATGCTGGCCCTTGGCAACTCTCTTCATGGACTGTGATGCACTGTGTTACCTTGTCATATGTCTCCAATGGGGCTATGCTGGCCCTTGGCAACTCTCTTCATGGACTGTGATGCACTGTGTTACCTTGTCATATGTCTCCAATGGGGCTATGCTGGCCCTTGGCAACTCTCTTCATGGACTGTGATGCACTGTGTTACCTTGTCATATGTCTCCAATGGGGCTATGCTGGCCCTTGGCAACTCTCTTCATGGACTGTGATGCACTGTGTTACCTTGTCATATGTCTCCAATGGGGCTATGCTGGCCCTTGGCAACTCTCTTCATGGACTGTGATGCACTGTGTTACCTTGTCATATGTCTCCAATGGGGCTATGCTGGCCCTTGGCAACTCTCTTCATGGACTGTGATGCACTGTGTTACCTTGTCATATGTCTCCAATGGGGCTATGCTGGCCCTTGGCAACTCTCTTCATGGACTGTGATGCACTGTGTTACCTTGTCATATGTCTCCAATGGGGCTATGCTGGCCCTTGGCAACTCTCTTCATGGACTGTGATGCACTGTGTTACCTTGTCATATGGCTCATATATTCCTTATTTTTACAAGATTATTTATAAACGTTGTGTATGTTTTCTTACATACTAATAAAATACATTTTATTTCACAAATAATTGTCCTCATTCTTCCTGTTATTTTTTGAAAGCTCTAGTTTATGTTGTTGATCCTTAAAGGGACCTACCAAATATATTTGTTATACTGAAATCATATATGTAAGACAATAGTAAATGACTTTAAGATTAACATCTCCAATGTAATCTTATTATTTGTCTTTATATTATTTTCTCTTAGCTCTATCATTGCCTGATTATGATTAGCAGAGTAATTTCTTTATATATGTATATATAGATTGGTATTTGTGTATATATGTATATTTAAATGTTCAGAACCATGTGTGTATTTAGAAAGTCTGCATGAATTGATGCACCTTTACCAAATGATCTGAGTATTGATAAAATGATATAATCCCTGTAAAGTCTTCATTTTATTGAAATAGTATTGACTATGTGTATGCTCTTTTTAAAAACAAAATAATGTCCCTTTAAGTGATGTTGATCACAATTGTTAATGAATGTATTTCCATTTGTAAAGCGTTTTTGTCCTTTTTACAAGAACAAGGACATATAATTTTATTAATAAACAATCTTATTGTAATGTTGACAGCACCTGTATTTCATTTTCAAATCTATATTAGTGTAAAAGTGTAACCAAATAAATCTCTGTGTGTAATGCAAATAATTTAGATGATGAATATTAGTTAACTAATATGTTAACAAAATACATCTCCTCCCATATATGGCTATAGGTAGGCTGACAATAATTAAACCTGAATAAATGACACGTTTAATCAATACATGTATAACTATTGTTATTCAACAACAATCCAAACATATCTTAAAACATCAATGGCATATGTATTTCTCATGTGTATCTTTTAAATGTTAAAGATATACACCATAGCTATAGTTCAAGGGACAGTCAAGTCCGAAAAGATGATTCAGGATTTGTTGTCATTCCTAGATAGCAATCTACACACATACTAGTTCCTAAAATATAAATACGTTTCTTAGTGATATGCCAAGATGTCACTGAGTCCTTGTATTGTCTGCGGTTTTTCAGCGATCTCGGATGCGCCATGTTGCTTAAGACGTCACCTGCCAGGCTGTCCAATGATTCCTTGTATTGACTGACGTTCTTACGTGATCAGGAATATGCCTTTTATTGGATTGCGTTTTGACGCGATCAAGGATGCGCCTTTTTTTTTGGGCGTTCTTACGTGATCAATAATGTGCCTTTCATTGGATGGCGTTCTTACGTGATCAAGGAAGCGCCATGTTAAGACGGCACATGTAAAGGTAAAAAAACGTCTGATTGGATTACGTAGTCCCGCAATATTTGTGCACGTTAAAAACGTTTGTGACTGCATCCAATTTTAAAAAGCTTGCGAATATGTATTATTTGCATCATGTTACATTGTTGACCCGTAGCTGATAAAGACCACCACATTCTCTTTTGCTGTATGTCTGGTTGAATCAACGAACGAAAGAAAAATGTTTTCATGCATAGGATATTTCTAGGCAAGTGCAAATCTCTACAGTCCATGTTTAATATGTTTGTCAACAATATGTTCCTTTTTCTGAAAAAATTAATGTTGTGTTTAATGTTGAATATATCTAATTAATAAATATGCGCTATTGTGTTTGAATAAAGTAATCAATATGCATTTATCTTTATCATATGCTAAATATATGATGCCGACTTCTTCTAAATGTAATTTCGTTGTATATTTTATTAAAGGTTCATTAGACACTCACATTATAAATCAAAAGCTTGGATTTTGTCTCTAGTTAGATAGTCCATTGTTTAACCAATACGTTTATTTTTTCTTCTGTTCTAAGAAAATGTAAGTAATTTTCTTACTCCTCGCAAAGCCTCTGAGTTTCATGTGAGTACATTCTCCAGCTTTCTCCAGTTTGTGTAAAGGGTCTTTTCATATGTTAATGATGGGGTATTGTGTTGTTTTACGGTTGTAATGGGGGTTTCGTCTATATTTTCAATATAGCTAACCCTATTTTATTTTCAAGTGTTTGAAGCTTTTTAATATTGATATCAGTATATGTTAATCTTGTTGTTTGTAGTAGTGTCTATTACATACAGTTATGTTAAAAATATAGGATACTGTCCCTTGAATGCAAATGTTGTTTTTTGTATCATGTATGAGATCCACATAGTTTAATCTTCAAATATATTATTGTTAGCATATTTTCACCCCCCCCCCCACTCCTAAAAGGACTTTAAACCATATTCATTGTTAAAAAAAAATGTCTTTACAATAAAATATTAACACAATAATGTCTCTTAAAGAAAATAGACTTTATTTAACACGTCAATATAAATGTGATTTAAAATTTTTTTTATTTGACAAAGTACATGTAGATATACCAACAAGCTTAAAATATGTGTTAGCATATGTAATGTTGTTAAAGGGACAGTTTAGAAAAAATATAATGTTTGTCATTATTCTAAAAGTCAATTATGTAATATCAAGGATATCAAATGTTTCTCAACAATTGAACATTTGTCTGGGTTTATTTAAATTTGCTATCTAAACCTATGAGGTTGGTGTGCTAATTTCTTCGATCTTGAAGAGTGCTTGTAATCATTATACAATTTGAGCACTAGAGGGCATTTTGATAGCATTTGTATATGTAAAACCTTGTGCTCATACAGCATATTATTGACCATGTATTGATCATTGATATCTAAAATGTTGTTATGTCAGAACAACAAATAAGTGGTCATTTTTCATAGTCATAGATACAAGGGTAAGCACATAAGTCACACATGTATTTCTCCATGTTTTGTTGTTTCAAACTTTATAATGCGTAATACAGTGTTTTCTTTGTAATCAATAATTTTCTGACTGTCCCTTTAAGCTGTGTTATTGGCATTCAAACAGTAATATGCCATCATGGATAATTGTTATGGTAATTTAGTTAGCGATTCGGGAAACAGTTTGGACATCACATCACAGAAACCAATCAATATCATGAACAAGGATAGGTATGTGATGATGTGGTTTTCACACACTTATAACCCACACTCTGCAAACAATCTGCCTCCATGGACCCGGTCCCATAGAAGTGTGGTCCACAAGTGTATGAAAACCACATCATCACATACCTATCCATTACACATTAAATTAAAAAAAGCAGTGAAGATGAAAAAAATACTTCCTCTTCCTTCCCCTCTTCCCACGGGGCTGAGGCTCTGGGAGAGGCAACTGCCGACTCCGAAGAGTCCTCCTTGGAGCTGTTGTGGGAGGAGTGGAAGGAAGAGTACTGGGACGACCAAGGTGAGGAGTAGATGGCTGGGGAGGAGAAGATGGATGAGGAGGAGAAGATGGCTGAGGAGGAGGATGAGTAGATGGCTGAGGAGGAGGAGGAGTAGATGGCTGAGGAGGAGGAGGAGTAGATGGCTGAGGAGGATGAGATGGGCCGGCAGGAGGAGATGGCCCAGCAGCAAGAGGCCCAGCAACAAGAGGCACAGCAACAGGAGGTAGACCAGCATGCGCCTCCCGGAGGCTTGATGAAGCTGAAATATTCTTGTTTGGCCTTCTTCTATTCGATTCAGTATGTTGATGATTTCATTTTGTCCTTGAATAATCTGATTTTGGCCATCAAGTATTCTGTGTCGTCCTTCTATATTTTCTATCCGGGAGGTACGCATCTGGTCTATGTACTCCAGTAGAACCCGCACCTCCGCTATTTCCTCTTGTTGTGCTTGTTGAACCCGTGCACGGCGGGGTGCGGGTCTTTGAGGGACCTCGGGTTCCGCGGGTTCCTCCTGTGCTTCCGGGGCCTCTTCATCATCTCCCGTGCGCTGTTCGTCACGGGGGGCCTCTTCCCTCCGAAGTGGAAATTCCTCACCACCACTCTCATCCCGGGGAGATGCAGGAGGCTGTGCTGCCTCGTCCCCAGACTCTGTATATAAAAAAAAAAATAAAAAATAAAGAAATGTATATATTAGCATATTTGCAAATAAAGGTTTAAATGACTTAGCTTACGATACAATTACAAATGCAGAATCATTAATCCACTTTGAAATCTAACAAACAATCAATACTATTTCCGCTTTTTCTAAACCGTGTTTGTGATATCTGTGGTCAATGTGAATGTTTTTGCGTTTGTTTTCAGTCTGTTTAAATGCACACCTAACCTATAGCCTAGATACTGATGTAACCGCAAAGTAATAGAATGCGTGTAAACAACGTTATAGCATTAATCTGATCCTTAACACATGAAACCCAATGTTTTATCTTTCATGATTTAGAAGCATACATTTTGTATCAACTTTCGAATGTACTTTTCTTATCTAATTCGCTTAATTCTCTGGATATTCTTTGCTGAAAAGCATATCTAAATATGCTTATAAGATGCTGATTGTTAGCTGAATATAGCTGCCTCCTGTGATTGTTTCACTGTGTGCATGGCTATTTCTTCATTAAAATATATCTCAAGAATGAATCAAATTAGGTAATATAAGTACATTTGAATGTTTTGTCAAATTGTATTCGCTACCTCAATCATGAAAGTAAATGTTTGCGTATAGTGTCCCTTGAAATACATTTGTATGTGAAATTATTGTTCAATGAGCTTACCGTCAGATGAGAGTGGCAGGTTCCCGGTATCGATTCCTCCGATACCGACTACTTCCACCTCGGAGATGCTGGGCCGCAACATTTCCTCCCATCGGCAGTACTCCATTTCAATGGCAGGGCCGCCACCGGTCCCTGCGGCATGTCGGGCCTCCAGGCTTAACTTTTTTTTCAGTTCAAGTTTACAGTCCCGGTACCGATGTTTGATAGAATCCATATCGCGGTTCCGGCCACCCACTGCATTGACTGCATTCCTGATCTCGTTCCAGAGCCTCCTCCTGTCAGTCGGGGTGGTCTTTTGGTGCTGCAGCATCCTATGCCTGGCCATATAGGCCTCTACGAGGGCCTCCTTCTCCTCCATCGAAAACCTCGCCTCCCTAGTCGCCTTGGCCTTCCCCTGTGATGATGCCCTCTGTTTCCCGGACTGTGAAGCCCTACTCTGACCGCCACTGGGCCCAGCCACTTGGTCATCTTGAACCAAGTGGCTGGGTCCACCCACCGCTTCCACCCCCGCTTCCTGCCCCCCTTCCTGCCCTGTTCCTCTCCCCCTCCCTCTACTCCCCCCTCTACCTGTCCCCTGCCTGGCCTCCATCTCTTCCCTAAACTAAACCCCAAATAATCAAACAAAAAGTGAGTGTGATGAAATTAAAGGGGGTCAAAATAAAGAACTAAAAAGACAAAAAAGGTGCTTAAAGTGTGAGAGGGATGTAAAAAACAAAGAGGGTAAGGAGTATTTAAATAAACGAAAAGAATAAGACTAAAAGGAGGATATGTAAACTAAATGTAACTAGGGGATGGGTATGGGATGGGTATGGGGTATGGGATAAGAGTAAATGGGATGAAAGGGAATGGGACTACAAGGAATGGGGTATGGAGTGTAGTATGAGGGGGTAGGGGGTATGGAGTGTATGTAGTGTTATTGATAAGTGTATGTATGTATTGAATGTGTTTGCGTGTAAATGTGTTAAGTGTACAGAAAAATCACTCGCTCGCTAACTCACACTACTTCTAATTCTCACTAACAAACACTCCCACTAACGCTCACTAACTACCACTAACTGACGCTCCCACTAACAACTCTCACTAATAACTCCCACTAACTCACTCACGCTCCCACTAACAGACTCTCTCCCACTCCCACTAACTACCACTAACTCACTCACTCTCTCACGCTAACACTACCAACTGACTCTCTCACGCTAACACTAACTCTCAAAAATTCTCAAACTCTCTATTCTTAAACCTCCAATCTCCAAAGACCCAACAGCAACACAGTCAAAGAAGCCATGCTTGTGTGGTGCTTATATACCCTGTGTAAATGTTTAATGATGTACCTATTTGCGTTGTAAATTGTGTTCAGGTGTGCTTTATTAGCAATTAATATTAGTGCAATGTGTATTAGGTGTGTGAATTTGCGCATGCTCATTTTGAGTTGGTATTTGTGGAATGTGTAGAATGCGATGATGTCATAGTGGTCGTTTTCTCTAACATTGTCCAATAGTATTCTTTTTAAATGTGATTTTGCGATGGTGTGTTCTTTGTGAAGTGTTGTATATGTATGTTTGTCATAATATATAGTGATATTGAATGCGATTTTGTTTCGAGTGTATGTATATCATTTTTAATCCTTGTTGTTATTTAGCGATTTTCCGCATCTTAAAGTATATGCATATTCCCCGTATAAAATTTTATTAAAACATCCCCCGCTTGTGAATGTGTAATGCTTGTGTGCTTTGTTGATTGATTGTTGTTGTGACATTTGCGGCGTGTTATTGTTGTGCATGATGTGGTATGCGTCATATGACCGAGCTGTACGTATTCTCGTGAGATCGAGTGTTAGGTGAAAAAAGCAATTTTTTGCCTTTCCCATTGATCTCTATGGGAGACTGTCTAACGCGGGCAGTATTACGCGTGTGACATACACGCGTTAGGAGCATCGTTAGATGGTCTTATTTTAACTCTAAATACCGGAGTCAAACAATGACGTGCGTTAGACATAAACACGCGTGGCGTTAACAGCCCTTTTACCGCCGAACTCCAAATCTAGGCCTAATATTTTTTAATATCATTAATAGAACTAGTTATTGTAAAGAGCACAGAGGGATCCAGCACTGATGGTGACCTGCCTTTGCAGGGTTCTGGTAAGTCCATTGACTCATTCATGTCATTGAAAGTGTCTTTTTCATAAATATTCTGATCATGATTCTGATGAAGCATTCCATTTAAATAAAACTTATAATGTACTCCTCTAATGATATATATATATATATATTTATTTTTTATTAGTTTAATATTAAGATTTTAAAGCTTCTTAGTCTACACCTTTGTGCTTCAGAACATGGCTAGCACATGCTTATATATAGTATAAATTTAGACAACAATCATCAAGCGATACACACATGAGAACTCTTAAGTGTTCCATGTACTCTGCTTTTGTGAATATTTTCAAAATACAGACACTAAACTTTAATTATTACTCATCAATAATTATAAATCTTATTTCATTTGCATGCTCCATCAAAATGATGTAATTCAGCTGTAGACTTTATTTTTCGTCAATAGTATGATTTAGAAACAATACACGTTATATTAGGTTGACCATATTGCCGCTTTAAAAAAGGGACCCATATGAAACATACATAGGTCAGGGCTGTTTTCAAGGCTGTTTCAAGAAATGTTTTGTATAAGAACCCTGACCTATGTATTTTTCATGTGTCCATTTTTAAAGCGTGAATATGGTCACCCTAATATAACGTGTATTGTTTCTAAATCATACTATTGACGAAAAATAGTCTACAGCTTGGTGCCTTTCAAATATATTATTTTCAAATACACTACTGCCCCACTTTCTATATCATGCAGCATGAACATATGTTTTTATTTTTATTCAAATTGATGTATGATTTGTAATTAATGACATTATGATGTCACATGCATATTGCATGCAAAACACCAATAATCATCTTTTGATTGTACAGACAGTCATTGCTATTCATCCGAGTGCCTAGATGCAGACCATATAATTATGTCATCATTGCTTTGAACTTCTAAGCCACTTCTAAGTATACATAAAACATAATCGTGTTGAAATTCCTTGTTTTAATTTCATGATGTATGATATGTAAATGGATTTTAAAAAAAGATTTATGTGTAGACTGTCCATTTAAATCAAACAAACATTAATATTCATCAAAACTAAAGCATGCATTTCTGAATGTGCCTATTAATATTGGGATGACATACATTTAATCCTAATGTAAAAGAGAGATTTCCAAAACATACTCTGAAAATGTAATGTCAGATAGATAAAATTATATTCTTAATATTTAATATGAACGGTAGTATCTACCGTGTATGTATTCTGAATAGTAATTGATTGAACCATCAAGCTTCAAATTATTCCATTTAAGATTATAAAGGCAATCACCGAAATATATATGTAAATCAGTGTTTACCTGGTTTCAAGGGCTAGGTGAAGTAGCCATTTAGATTTGATCATATTACACACTCCCATATTATTCAATTGTTGGATTTAAAAAAATCAATCCACGGGCATGTGTCTAAAAGAACTCTATTGCATTTCAATCTCAAATGCATACATGCGTACCAAAATATTATCCAAAAGATAAATCTATTATAAAATCATAAAGATTAGCACATAATGTTGACTTTGAAAAATATGATTTGTAATGTATTTATGAAATGTTACATGAAAAATAACAGTGAACAGTCAGAGTTTAAAGGATCAATTAAATCTTCTTATTAATTATATTTGATTCAAATAAATCAATAACTTAAAACATAGTCATTATTATGACTTTGTCTAAATATTTTATGAGAACAAGAATCCAGATTTTAAATAATGTTGAATCTTAATTTCTTTCAAGATAATAAAATATTTTAATATCATATATGTATTTATAGAATTGTTTTATATATTTCAGATGGAACTTCCACTTCTGGGCATCAGCTTTCATATTTACATCTATTATTTAATTTGCTTCATTTTCTTGATATACTTTGCTGAAAGGTTTATCTTTGCAAGATCATGAGTAGCAGAGAACCTAGTTTCGAGATGTTGATTGTTGGTTGCATATATATATATATATATATATATATATATATATATATGTTGTTATTGGCTCATCCATGTGCTCATTTAGAAATCATTAGTGAATTGATGCACCTTTAACAAATGATACCAAGATTATTAAACTAATAAGATAATCAATGTAAATTACAGTTGTGCTCATAAGTTTACAAACCCTGGCAGAATTTATGATTTCGTGGCCATGTTTCAGAGAATATGAATGATAACACAAAAACATTTCTTTCACTCATTGTTAGTGTTTGGCTGAAGCCATTTATTATCAACTTTGTTTCCTCTTTTTAAATCATAATGACAACAGAAACTACCCAAACATACCCTGGTGATTTTAGCCTGATAACATGCACACAAGTTGACACAAAGGGGTTTGAATGGCTATTGAAGATAACGATCCTCACCTATGATCTGTTTGCTTGTAATTAGTGTGTGTGTATAAAAGGTCAATGAGTTTCTGGACTCCTGACAGACCCTTGCATGTTTCATCCAGTGCTGCACTGATGTTTCTGGATTCTGAGTCATGGGGAAAGCAAAAGAATTGTCAAAAGATCTGCGGGAAAAGGTAGTTGAACTGTATAAAACAGGAAAGGGATATAAAAAGATACAGCCACCAATCAGCAGAGCAGTCCTAGATAAACCTTTCTACAAAACCTTTTCTACAACGAGTCAAATAATGTAAGTGTGAATGTTGTTTAAAATGTTACTCTCTCAAAATCATGTAAGCGAATGTTCTGCTTTCATACTCCTTCTAAATGAAATGTCTTTCAAACACTATAATGCAGCTTTAAAAAAATACACTTTATTTAACACATCAAGAGAAATATGGCATTTAGACTTAGTACCCTATTCAAATATTTTCTTGTTTTAACAAGTATGTGTAGATATACCAACAAGCCCTAAGGATTAGTATATGTTAGCATATGTTCTTGTTTAAAGGGACAGTCAAGTCAAGCAAAACATTAATGATTTAAATATGAAATGCAATTTTCTTCAAATTTCTGTTGTGTTCTTAGTTGAAAGCTAAGCCTAGGAGGTTCATATGCTCATTTCTTAGATCTTAAAGTGTGCCTCTAATCTGAATGCATTTTGACCACTAGAGGGCATTAGTTAATGTGTTTCATATAGAAAACATTGAGCTCATGCAGTGTAGTTACCCTGGAGTGATCACTGATTGGCTGAAATGCAGGTCTGTGAAAATAAATGAAATAAGTGGTCATTTTGCAGAGGCATAGATATAAGGTTAATCACAGAATTAAAACGTGTATTTCTATAACAGTCTTGTTATTCAAAACTTGATAATGCTTAATAAAGGGTTTTATGTTTAACCAACAATAATTCATGTTATGAGTGTCCCTTTTAGCTGTGTTGTTGGCATCAAAACAGTGATATGCCATCATGTATAATTGTAATGGTCATTATGTTTGAGATTAGGAGAACAGTTTGGACATCACATCGCAAAAACCAATCAATGTAATCAACAAGGACAGCATTTGATGATGTGGTCTCCACACACTTGTAAAACACACTCTGCAAACAATCTGCCTCCATGGACCCGGTCCCATAGAAGCCTATTCCATACAGGGTGTGCTCCACAAGTGTAAGGTTCCATCACATACCTATCCTTTACACATTAAATAAATAAAAATATATACAAAATTACTTCCTCTTCCTTCCCCTCTTCCCACGAGACTGAGGCTCTGGAGGGGTCAACTGCCCCTCCGACAAGTTCTCATAAGAGATCTCCTCGTGGAAATCTGTCAAGATCTGCACCTCTAGTATCTCTGGGGGGATGTTATCCTGAGGAGCTGATGCTGCACGGGGGGCTGCTGCTGGAATCTCTTCTGCAGTGGGGGCTTCTTCAGGGGGTGCCTCAGGGGGGATAGTGCAGGGATATCTTCCAGGTCTCCCCTTGGTAGTGAGTCATCGGCACCCCTCTCATGCCTAGGTGAAGGATGAGCCTGTGGGTGCTGTGCTTCCTCCTCCCCGGCCTCAGACTCTGTATATTTGAAAAGAAAGAAATCAAGATATTAGCACAGTTCTAAATAAAGATGTTGTATTTGAAAGTGTATTAATGAGGCTGCCTTCGTAATTGTATTGGAAGCAAAAGCAATCAATACAATTTCAGCATTTGCAAACCCGTCTTTCTGATATCTATATGGTCAATATGAATGTCTTTTTGCGTTTGTCTGTTTAAATGTACACCTAATTTGTAGACTAGATACTAATATGATGGCTTTTCTTGAAATGCAACTTTTTCAAGGTAATTGTGAATGCGTTTACGTAATAATGTATAAAAAAAGCATAATTGCGTTAGTCATATATAATTTTTGTATGTGAATGGGTTATGAGGTGGATGTAAAGAGATTAGTAAATGAGCTTACCGGCAGATGAGAAGGGCAGGTTCCCGGTATCAACTCTTCCGATACCGACTATGGCCACCTCGGAGATGTTGGCACGCAGCATTTCCTCCCAGCGGGAAAACTCAAAAATTATTTCAGGACCGCCACCAGTCCCTGCTAGGTATTCCCTCTCCCTTGTGAGCTTTCTTTTCAGTTCAGCGCTGCAGTCCTGGTAACGGTACTGAATAGACATGACATCCCTGTTATAGACCCCCACTGCAGTAACGGCATCCCTGATCTCATTCCACAACTTCCTCTTATCTGAAGGGGTGGCCCTCGGTGCCTGCAGCCTCCTAGCCCCCTCCATATAAGCCTCTATGAGGGCCTCCTCATCCATAGTATATCTCTCCTCCCTCTGCCTGGGCTTCCCATAGCAATGTGAGCCTCTGTTTCCCAGACTGTGAAGCTCCCTGTCTACGCTGAAGACCACTGGGCCCAGCCACTTGTTCATCTTCCACAAAGTGGCCATGTCCACCCACCCCTTCCTCTCTCCTGCCTAACCTCTTCTACAAGCTCATCCCTAAACTCAGCCCTAGCCTCCTGCCTAATGAGCTCTAATAGCTGCGGGCTAATCTGCCTCCTATCCCCCCCTCCCGACATACTCAAACAAAATGTGAAGGTGCCCAAATGAAAGGGGGTCAAAATAATGAACAAAAAGTAAAAAGTGCTCAAAGTGTGAATGGGATATAAATAAAAGAGGGTAAGGGGTATTAAACAGACAAACGTATATGTTGCAAAAGACGAAAATGAGGATATGTAAACAAGAAGTTTTTGCAAAATAAAACTATGGGATGGGAATGGGATGAAAGCAAATGGGGTATGGGATGAAAGGGAATGGGTTATGGAGTGTAGTATGAGAGGGAATTGTCAGGGTGCCAGGAATCAGACTGAGATGAGAAGTGCAAAAATAATCACACCTTTATTAATAACAAAAAAAATAAAAAGTCCATAAGTCAAATAACAAGCCAGGAGACAAAACCAGAGCTGGTAGTCAGACGAGCCGAGTCAGGAGCCAAAGCGAATAGTCAGACGAACCGAGTCAGGAGCCAAAGCGAGTAGTCAAACGAGCCGGAATCAGGAACAAGGAGAACAGCAGAGTCAGGAACAAGCCAGAGATCAGGAACCAGGAGGGACATCGGACAGCCAGGTAATACACTGGCACTCACAAACAGGTCTGAGGCAACGCAAGGGTAAAGCATACTGAACATAGGCCCTTTAAATAATAAGTGATGACATCACAATTCAGAGACTGCAACCTGTCTCACACGGATGATGTACACCAGTCTGGCCATAAAAGGGCGTGCAGGAAATTAGCAGCATCACACACTATGCACCAGAGTCAGCAAGAGAGGTGAGTAAAATGGCTGCCAGCAGCACATGGCAAACAAAGCAGGGAAAAAACCCTGACAGGAATGTGGTATGGAGTGTATGTAGTGTTAGTGATAAGTGTATGTATGTATTGAATGTGTTTGCATGTAAATGTGTTTATATAATAAATGTAGGAACAAAACACTCGCACACTTACCCAAACAAACTCTTGCTCACTAACTCGCTCTCTCACTAACTCACTCTCTCACACTAACTCACTCTCTCACTAACTCTCACTAAATCACACTAAATCTCTCTACTCTCAAATATCTCCAAACCCTCCAACGCCGAGACCTGCACCTAACTTGAAAAAGCAATACAGTCAAAGAAGAAGTGTTTATATAATAAATGTAGGAACAAAACACTCGCACACTTACCCAAACAAACTCTTGCTCACTAACTCGCTCTCTCACTAACTCACTCTCTCACACTAACTCACTCTCTCACTAACTCTCACTAAATCACACTAAATCTCTCTACTCTCAAATATCTCCAAACTCTCCAACGCCGAGACCTGCACCTAATTTGAAAAAGCAATACAGTCAAAGAAGCCATGCTTAGAGCGTGCTTATATACCCTATGTAAATGTTTAATGATGTACCGGTTTGCAAAGTAAAGGAGGTTCAGGTGTGCTTTCTTTGTAATTAGTATGTGTGCAATGTGGAGTATTTGTTTGAATTTGCACATGCTCATATTGAGTTTGTAAATGCACCTATGTATTTGTGTAATGTGTGTAATGCGATGATGTCATAGTGATCGTTTTGCATAACATTCTCCAAAAGTAGTATCTCTAAATGTAAATGCTTATTTGTGATGGTCTCGTATTTGTCAAGTGCTGTAAATGTTTATTTATACTAATGTTACATAATCTGCAATGCGAATGTTTTATTTGTGTATCAGTGTGCAATTCTTTTTTCATGTTGTTTTGTTCCGTGTTGCAAGATCTCAACGTATTTAGCGATTCCTCATTTAGTGTAAATGTTGAGCATTATTTTTTGCTTACGATTGTGAATGTTGAATACGAATGTGCTATGTTGCGTGAGCGATTGTTGTTTGTACATTTGAGCTGAGCATTTTTGTTGTGCATTATTTCGTATACGTAATATGACAGAGCAGTGTGTATTTCTCGCAAGATCGAGTGTTAGATGAAAAATTTGTGATTAGTTCATTTAGCATTGATCTCTATGGGAGAATCTTTAAAGCACCCGTGATTACGCTTATTAAATAAACACGGTACTCGTGTTACCACGACACGTTACGAGGTTGTTTTCAGACTCGTAATACCTACGTTATAAAAGATACGCAATGGAAATAACGTACACAATATTAGCGAGCAGCAAAACTCTTAATCTGGCTGTGTTTGTTCTGTATATCACTCTTTGAGGCCAGGAAGAAGATCTGCTTTATGTCAAATATGATTTTGTTTGGTAAGAATTTGTTAAGCCAAAATGCAATTTTGCACCAAAAGTGGTGAATCTTGGGACATAGATAAAAGGCATATAATAAATTGGCTTCGGAAAATAGAGCATCTTGAACATCTAATAGTTCCCTGGGTATCCCGTTTAGTCATCACTTTAGGTGTTAGATAAGCTCTATTAAGAGATCCATATAAAGCTCTTTTTAAAATATTCAAAATTCAGGTCTCTGAAATCAGTGCGCCATTTATCATACAGATCCAATATTTTATCTTTGGCTTCTAAGGATATTATACTTTTATACAAAAAGGAAATTTAATGATTCCCAGAGCGATAAATGTTAATTGTATCAATATTTCCAAGGCTGTCTGGATTAAACTCTGTAAATTTATGAGAATTAATAAAGTGTCTGATTTGTAAATAAGCAAAGGTTCTCTTCAATTTATATTCTTCAACTAAGGAATCAAAGGTCTTAACGGAATTAGTCTGTGTATCAATTAATTGGGAAACAAAATTTAACCCTTTTTGAGACCAGTCATAAAAAGCGTGTGTCTCAGAACCACTTGGAAATTGTGGATTACCTCTTATTGGAAGATATTGTGAGATTTTATATTCAATATAAAAACTCTGGCAACTTTGCTTCCAAACTAATACAATATTATAAATGGTATATTTCTAAGCTATTTTTTCAACAGATTTAAAATGGGTTTGATGTAGTAGAGCCCTAAGAGAGAAAGGGGAAACTAGGGCCTCCTCACCTTGATAATTAGTTATATGATCTGACCCTGTAAGCCAATCGAAAGCCACTTTGGCCATACAGGTCCAATTGTACAGCTTAATATTGGGGAGAGCATAAAAAATTATGAACATTGGGAATTAAATCTTTGTATGTCTTTACTGGTAATAAAGACAGGAATATTTTGCATGAGAAATAAAATTTTAGGAAAGAGAATCATTTTAATGAGGGATATTCTAGCTGAAAGGGTTAATGGTAGTTTAGCCTAATTTTTTGAAACAGCGTGAGCATTTCTGCCATATTGGAACGAAATTCATGCTATACCATTCACCAGGGTATTTAGATAAGAGTATTCCTAGGTATTTGATTTTACCAGGTGCTTGCCGGAAAGGGTTTAATAGCTGTCTTTCTTTGTTTTTTAAGATCCACAGAATTTCTGACTTATTTAAATTTATTTTATAACCTGAGAATTTACTAAATTCAGCAATAATAGGGGGCGGAGTTTGGCCGCAGCTAAGATGGCTGCTTAAATCCAGAGCTCCGGAGCATCAGGCACTTTAAAAGTATATCATTCTGAACAGCAGTGACCTAAAGTGTATAAAATACAGTGGAAGCAATTGCCCAATCATCTAGGAGCAAGATACGATCACCTCTCTATGTGGAATACGGGGGAATGGAACAGGAGACCATCCGGTATCACTAGCACTCCCGGTGAGCATGTTGCAACTGCGTGGGGTATAGACCTTGCAGCATTATTCTTTGTAACTGTGGCGCTCATCCACCTAACTGACCGTTTTGACAGGAGGTCCGGCTCCCTGCACAATATATGTCACAAGGTACTGACATAAAATCCCCAAAGCGATACACAAGATGGCGCTGCTCTAAGGTACGCAGTAAAGTTCTACATACACAAAGAGCAAAGAGCTGATTGCCAGATATCGGCTTGTAGAGTCTGCACTGTAGTAACCAATTTATGGCCCCCTAAAAGGAGTTCACATCTATAGTGACTGTATATCGTTCTGGATAAGAACTCTACTTGGGAGTGAGAAAGGGTTATGTGGTGAATTATATTGAGGAGAAATAGCACTGCACCTGTGCATAGGATTAAAGATGGGTTATCTTCATATAGTGTAAACACAAACTCTGGGCATATTACCATAAGGGGACATATAAATTGAGACATCATGGCTGCAAAGAAAAATACCAAGCCAAATAAACAGCTAAAAGTAATAGGAAGAGAACACACAGTGAGCTCTTTTTTTCTACTCCAGACAATGAGACACTCTCCATCAAAGCATATCAGAGAACACTCTTCACCTAGCTCCATTATGGAAGACGATAACTCTCAGGATCATGACACATCTACACAGGTGCCCCTTTCTTTATTGTCTTCTCTGGCGTCCAAACAAGACATAGCTGACGTGAGGACATGTATGAGAGAAGAAATGGCAGAAATTAAACAGGACATCCACACTCTAGGATTTAGAGTTGAATCCATGGAAGACCAATCAGATATAGTAAAAGAGGAGATCACCAACATACAGAATCAAGTATCTGTACAGGCATCTGTTATTGAAGACCTTAATGACAAACTTGAAGATCTTGAGAATAGGGGCTGGCTGAAGAATCTCTGCATCAGAGGCATTCCCGAAACAGTACTCCCTAAAGATTTCTACACCTATTTTGCATCTCTGTTTGCTCATCTGAAAGGATCACAACAGGCGGTAGATATACCATGGGACAGGGCCCATAGGGCGTTGAGGGCCAAACCCCCTGACACGGCACCTCCCAGAGAAGTCATAATGAAGGTTAAAAGCTTTCTGGACAAGGAAGACATTTTTGACACTGTCTAGGAAACACCAACCAGTGAGGTTCAGGGGGACGGTATTACAATTTTATACAGATTTGTCCCCAAGAACTTTGCAAAGACGCCGTGAACTGGCACCATTGACAAAGCTACTAAGAGAGAAAAAAATCTTGTATCGGTGGGGATTCCCTTTTCAACTGTACGTGTTACGAGACACAAGAAGATTGGTATGCAGGAAAATCTCAGATGTCCCAGAATTCTGCAGAGACCTAGACCTGGACCCTCCAGATTTCACACCTACAGACAACCAACAGTACCCCTCACTGAGAAAGGAAAAAAGGCCACAATCTGAAAAATGGCTGCCAGCATCCTCGAGTGATCAGAAAATCTGCTAATCAGGGAGCTCCGCCAGAGAAAAGAAAAGCAACCAACTCCACTACTAGTGAAGGAACTTGAATGATAGAGATATAATTCAAGGTTACAAGTTGGACTTTCTGATGGTAAAGGGTATATAACCAAAACTTCTGTATGGCACAGTTTTAATTTCACCTGTTCATATGTCTGAGTGTCATATTCCTGTAGCTTTAAGAACTAAGACCAACCCACTCCTTCACCTCCCTTTAAAGGTGTGTTCAGTACACCTGTGCTTTGCTTGATAATTGAAGTTTGTAGTTCCCACTCTGCTTCAAGCTCTAAAGCTAAAATCTACAGATCCTGCTTTTGTACCTGTTAAAGGAAATCCTTGTTGTCATTTCTCCAGCTTCTAAACCTAAGAAGCATTTCCTGCTGCTTTACACTTCAAGGAACAGTCTTTGGCAGCAACTCTTGAAAGTCTGTGTTAACTCTGCAGTCTGATTTTCCAGCCAGCTCCATTACTGAGTGTTTACCTCTACCAGGAAATAAGAACATCTTCCCTGCTGTGATCCATTTTGACTCAGTGCCAACTTCGCTCTCTGCAGTTCTAAACTCACTCGCAAGTATCATTAATTTTATATACAATTGTCTCTAGCTGTATATATTCTTATCCAAAGTTCTGCTGACATACAAACTGTTAAAGTGCTCACAACTGGTTAAATCTGGCTCTCTCCTTCTCTCTGCATCACACACTCTGCCTGCTGTAACCTGATACCTCTTGATATATGGACACTGCAGACTGCAAATCAGTTTCTCATTTCTAAGCTTAACTATAAAGAGACTTTGCTATAAAATTCTGCTTTTCTCAGACAATACCAATAAGCTGCTTGTTTGCTGCCTTCTATCTTTAAAGAACACAATTCTTTACAACTGTGTAAAATATACAAAGGCTTCATTTCATCTGTTTTATTCACTTTATTTTGATTTTGTAAAGTGTTATAAAAAGAACTTGTACTAAGTAAACCAGCTATCTCCCTTGGTAATAACCTTTTGTATAAGCCTGTTTTACTTAAGGTTCTCTGGGAATAGCCACATTATACAAGCTTATAACACTGAGAGTTAAAAGTTCATTTTGAAATGTTGTTTTTCTGTTTCATCTTATTAGGTAGATAATTACTCAAGTTCGAAGTGTCTTGATCATTGTCCTTGCCTAATATAGAGAATATTGATGTATGCTTTATATATATATTTTATTAAAAAGACGGGGGGGGGAAGGTAAAGCAAAAAGGGGTGGCAATCTTTTACTTTATATAGTCATGTAGGGGGTACACTGCAACCTGCATTAATATAGCCTGATCCCCTCTTGAATTTGGATCGGTGGTTATACATGGTCCATATGTCCATCTCCAGATACCGGAGAGGCATTACTTCTTTATCTTTGTTTGTGATATATTTGTTATGTTCATGTTTGCATTTTTATGTTAATTTCCTAAAAGGTTTGTATTATTTACAAGTTATTTATCAAGTTACGAAAATGATACTGTATAAAGCTGGATATTGTACATGGTATTTTTCACGGAAACTCGCTATATAGATAGCCAATGGATACCCCAAATAGAATACTTACATTTATTACACAAAATGTTAGGGGTTTTAACTCACCTGTCAAGAGGTCTGTGGCAATGTCTGATTTCCATAAAAGAAAAGGAGACATTTTATTCCTACAGGAGACGCACTTTAAGCGCTCTCACAAGCTCCCATTATAATCTGCATTTTCACAGCTCTGGCACCTCAAAACGTTGCAGTGTAAGCATTCTTTTACATAAATATATTCCCTTTCATCATATTCAAACTCATAATGATACCGATGGCCGTTTTCTAGGGGTTTTTGGACTGGTAGGCCGGTGACCTTAATGTATATGCGCCGAATACCCAACAACTTCCCTTTTATAAAAAAACGTTTAGACGCATACTGGACATAGCTAGAGGGCTGGTTTTTATTGGAGGGGACCTTACCATACATCCGGAGGTAGACAGCTCCAACCCAACCCCCAGCACATCTAAGCGCACACTCAAACATTTATGGAAAATGTTGAAGGATTATAATTTTTATGATATTTGGAGGTACGTTAACTCAGATAAGAGGGAATATACTTTTTTTCCCTCTCAAATAAGACGTATAGCCGACTTGACTACATGCTTGTTAACCAAATTGGTTTGGAGTACATTAAGAATGCAGGGATCACCCACACAGTATGGTCGGACCATTCAGCAGTCTTTTTTGATATTATATGGCCCCACACCCCAGTCGCTCTATATATATATATATATATATATATATATATATATATATATATATATATATATACATACATACATACATGGAAACTGGATGACTCTCTATTGAAGGGGGAAATACAACTTATTAAAACAAGAGACACTGATCCCATTACAGTCTGGGAAGCACAAAAATGTTTCATGAGAGGGGAATTTATAAAAAGAAAAGCACACTTTAAAAGAATAGACAGACAGAAATATCTAGATCTCACTTCAAAATTGTCAGACTTAGAACACAAACATAGACTGAACCAGGATGACCAAACCGTAAAACTGCTACTCCAGAACACTAGAAAGGCCCTCCATGACATGTTACTGCAGGAACATGCAGCCACTACATCTAAATTTAAACAACGCTTTTTCTACGAAGGCAATAGGGCAGGTAAACTGCTAGCAAGGGCCCTTAAAATTAAAAAATTTAAAACTTTTGTGCATGAAATAAAAACAGCTAAAAACGTAAAAGTCCACTCTACCAAAGATATTCTCACACAATTTGAGAAATATTATACACAGCTATACAATATCCCTTGCAAAGTAGATAGTCCATGTGCTATTTCAGATATACAAACTTACTTGAAGGGGATACCCCTCCCTACATTGGAGAGTGACCAAGCAACAGATTTAGAAGCCCATATCACCTCAGAAGAGATAAAAACACAATTTATGCTTACCTGATAAATTTATTTCTCTTGTGGTGTATCCAGTCCACGGATCATCCATTACTTATGGGATATTCTCATTCCCAACAGGAAGTTGCAAGAGGACACCCACAGCAGAGCTGTTATATAGCTCCTCCTCTAACTGCCATATCCAGTCATTCGACCGAAAACACGCAGAGAAAGGAGAAACCATAGGGTGCAGTGGTGACTGTAGTTTAAATGAAAATAATTACCTGCCTTAAAATGACAGGGCGGGCCGTGGACTGGATACACCACAAGAGAAATTTTTTTTATCAGGTAAGCATAAATTGTGTTTTCTCTTGTAAGGTGTATCCAGTCCACGGATCATCCATTACTTGTGGGATACCATAACCAAAGCTAAAGTACACGGATGAAGGGAGGGACAAGGCAGGTACTTAAACGGAAGGTACCACTGCCTGTAAAACCTTTCTCCCAAAAATAGCCTCCGAAGAAGAAAAAGTATCAAATTTTTAGAATTTTGAAAAAGTATGAAGCGAAGACCAAGTTGCCGCCTTGCAAATCTGTTCAACAGAAGCCTCATTTTTAAAGGCCCAAGTGGAAGCCACAGCTCTAGTAGAATGAGCTGTAATCCTTTCAGGAGGCTGCTGGCCAGTGGTCTCATAGGCTAAGCGGATTATGCTTCTTAGCCAAAAAGAAAGAGAGGTTGCCGAAGCCTTTTGACCTCTCCTCTGTCCAGAGTAGACAACAAACAAAGCAGATGTTTGACAAAAATCTTTAGTAGCTTGTAAGTAAAACTTTAAAGCACGAACCACGTCCAGATTCTGTAATAGACGTTCCTTCTTTGAATGATGGACAAGGATGGAACAACAATCTCTTGATTGATATTCTTGTTAGATACCACCTTAGGTAAAAACCCAGGTTTGGTACGCAGGACTACCTTATCCGTATGGAAGATCAGATAAGGAGAATCACATTGTAAAGCAGATAACTCTGAGACTCTACGAGCTGAGGAAATAGCTACCAAAAACAGAACTTTCCAAGATAAAAGTTTGATATCTATGGAATGAAGAGGTTCAAACGGAACTCCTTGAAGAACCTTAAGAACCAAATTTAAGCTCAATGGCGGAGCAACAGGTTTAAACACAGGCTTGATTCTAACCAAAGCCTGACAAAATGCCTGAACGTCTGGAACATCTGCCAGACGCTTGTGCAAAAGAATAGACAGAGCAGAAATCTGTCCTTTTAAGGAACTAGCTGACAATCCTTTTTCCAAACCATCTTGGAGAAAAGATAATATCCTGGGAATCCTATCCCTTGGATTCACACCAATAAAGAAATGTACGCCATATTTTATGGTAAATTTTCCTGGTGACAGGCTTTCGTGCCTGTATTAAGGTATCAATGACTGACTCGGAGAAGCCACACTTTGATAAAATCAAGCGTTCAATCTCCAGGCAGTCAGTCTCAGAGAAATTAGATTTGGATGGTTGAAAGGACCCTAAAGTAGAAGGTCCTGTCTCAGAGGCAGAGTCCATGGTGGAAAGGATGACATGTCCACCAGATCTGCATACCAGGTCCTGCATGGCCATGCAGGCGCTATCAAAATCACTGATGCTCCTGCTTGACCTTGGTAATCAGTCGAGGGAGCAGAGGAAACGGTGGAAACACATAAGCCAGATTGAAAGACCAGGGCGCTGCTAGAGCATCTATTAGCGTCGCCTTGGGATCCCTGGACCTGGATCCGTAACAAGGAAGCTTGGCGTTCTAGCGAGATGCCATGAGATCCAGTTCTGGTTTGCCCCAACGATGAATCAATTCTGCAAACACCTCCGGATGGAGTTCCCACTCTCCCGGATGAAAAGTCTGACGACTTAAAAAATCCGCCTCCCAGTTCTCTACACCTGGGATATGGATAGCTGATAGGTGGCAAGAGTGAGTCTCTGCCCAGCGAATTATCTTTGAGACTTCTAACATCGCTAGGGAACTTCTTGTTCCCCCTTGATGGTTGATGTAAGCCACAGTCGTGATGTTGTCCGACTGAAATCTGATGTACCTCAGAGTTGCTAACTGAGGCCAAGCCTGAAGAGCATTGAATATCGCTCTTCCAGAATATTTATTGGAAGGAGTGTCTCCTCCTGAGTCCACGATCCCTGAGCCTTCAGGGAGTTCCAGACTGCACCCCAACCTAGAAGGCTGGCATCTGTTACAATTGTCCAATCTGGCATGCGAAAGGTCATACCCTTGGACAGACGGACCCGAGATAGCCACCAGAGAAGAGAATCCCTGGTCTCTTGATCCAGATTTAGTAGAGGGGACAAATCTGTGTAATCCCCGTTCCACTGACTGAGCATGCATAGTTGCAGCGGTCTGAGATGTAGGCATGCAAACGGCACTATGTCCATTGCCGCTATCATTAAGCCGATTACTTCCATGCACTGAGCCACCGAAGGGCGCGGAATGGAATGAAGAACACGGCAGGAATTTAGAAGCTTTGATAACCTGGACTCCATCAGGTAAATTTTCATTTCTACAGAATCTATCAGAGTCCCTAGGAAGGAAACCCTTGTGAGTGGGGATAGAGAACTCTTTTCCTCGTTCACTTTCCACCCATGCGATCTCAGAAATGCCAGTACTACGTCCGTATGAGACTTGGCAATTTGGAAGTTTGGCGCCTGTATCAGGATGTCATCTAAATAAGGGGCCACTGCTATGCCCCGCGGCCTTAGGACAGCCAGAAGCGACCCTAGAACCTTCGTAAAGATTCTTGGGGCTGTAGCTAATCCAAAGGGAAGAGCTACAAACTGGTAATGCCTGTCTAGAAAGGCAAACCTGAGAAACCGATGATGATCTTTGTTATCGGAATGTGAAGATAAGCATCCTTTAAATCCACTGTAGTCATATATTGACCCTCCTGGATCATAGGTAGGATGGTACGAATAGTTTCCATCTTGAATGATGGAACTCTGAGGAATTTGTTTAAGATCTTTAGATCCAAAATTGGTCTGAAGGTTCCCTCTTTTTTGGGAACCACAAACAGATTTGAGTAAAAACCCTGTCCCTGTTCCTCCTTTGGAACTGGATGGATCACTCCCATATCTAGGAGGTCTCGTACACAGTGTAAGAATGTCTCTCTCTTTATCTGGTTTGCAGATAATTGTGAAAGGTGAAATCTCCCTTTTGGGGGGGAAGCTTTGAAGTCCAGAAGATATCCCTGGGATATAATTTCCAACACCCAGGGATCCTGGACATCTCTTGCCCACGCCTGGGCGAAGAGCGAAAGTCTGCCCCCTACTAGATCCGTTACCGGATAGGGGGCCGTTCCTTCATGCTGTCTTAGAGGCAGCAGCAGGCTTTTTGGCCTGCTTACCTTTGTCCCAGGTCTGGTTTGGTCTCCAGACCGTCTTGGACTGAGCAAAAGTTCCCTCTTGTTTGCATTAGAGGAAGTTGATGCCGCACTTGCCTTGAAGTTTCGAAAGGCACGAAAATTAGACTGTTTGGCCCTTGATTTGGACCTGTCCTGAGGAAGGGCATGACCTTTTCCACCAGTGATATCAGCAATAATCTCCTTCAAACCAGGCCCGAATAGGGTCTGCCCCTTGAAGGGAATGTTAAGTAGCTTAGATTTTGAAGTCACGTCAGCTGACCATGATTTAAGCCATAGCGCCCTGCGCGCCTGTATAGCAAAACCAGAATTCTTAGCCGTTAGTTTAGTCAAATGAACAATGGCATCAGAAAACAAAGGAATTGGCTAGCTTAAGTGCTCTAAGCTTGCCAAGTATGTCATCCAATGGAGTCGCTACCTGTAAAGCCTCTTCCAGAGACTCAAACCAGAACGCAGCAGCAGCAGTGACAGGAGCAATGCATGCAAAGGGCTGTAGGATAAAACCTTATTGAATAAACATTTTCTTAAGGTAACCTTCTAATTTTTTATCCATTGGATCTAAAAAAGCACAACTGTCCTCGACAGGGATAGTAGTACGCTTTGCTAAAGTAGAAACTGCTCCCTCCACCTTAGGAACTGTCTGTCATAAGTCCCATGTGGTGGCGTCTATTGGAAACATTTTTCTAAAAATAGGGGGGGAAGAGAACGTCACATCTAGTCTATCCCATTCCTTAATAATATTTTCTGTAAACCTTTTAGGTATTGGAAAAACATCAGTACACACGGGCACTGCATAGTATTTATCCAGTCTACACAATTTCTCTGGCACTGCAATTGTATCACAGTCATTCAGAGCAGCTAAAACCTCCCTGAGAAACACGCAGAGGTGTTCAAGCTTAAATTTAAATGTAGAAATATCAGAATCAGGTTGCATCATCTTTCCTGAGTCAGAAACATCACCCACAGACTGAAGCTCTCCTTCCTCAGCTTCTGCATATTGTGAGGCAGTATCAGACATGGTTCTTAAAGCGTCAGTATGCTCTGCATTTCGTCTAACCCCAGAGCTATCTCGCTTACCTCTAAATTCAGGTAGTCTGGCTAATACCGCTGACAGTGTATTATCCTTGACTGCCGCCATGTCTTGTAAATTAATCGCTATGGGCGCCCTAGATGTACTTGGTGCCATTTGAGCGTGAGTCCCTTGAGCGGGAGTCAAAGGATCTGACACGTGGGGAGAGTTAGTCGGCATAACTTCCCCCTCGTCAGATTCCTCTGGTGATAAATTTTTTTAAAGACAGAATATGATCTTTATTGCTTAAAGTGAAATCAGTACATTTGGTACACATTCTAAGAGGGGGTTCCACCATGGCTTTTAAACATAATGAACAAGGAGTTTCCTCTACGTCAGACATGTTTGTACAGACTAGCAATGAGACTAGCAAGCTTGGAAAACACTTTAAATCAAGTTAACAAGCAAATATAAAAAACGGTACTGTGCCTTTAAGAGAAACAAATTTTGTCAAAATTTGAAAAACAGTGAAAAAAGGCAGTAAATCAAACGAAATTTTTACAGTGTATGTAATAAGTTAACAGAGCATTGCACCCACTGGAAAATGGATGATTAACCCCTTAATTCAAAAAACGGATAAAAAAAAATGATATAGACGTTTTTTAACAGACACAACAAACTGCCACAGCCTGTTGTGGCCCTACCTTCCCCAATAAACGACTTTGGAAAGCCTTTGAGCCCTTTAGAGATGTCCTATAGCATACAGTTTGTAATTTTAACTGCAACAACTGTAACTTTTATACTACAACAGTGGAAAGCCTCAGGAAACTGTTTCTAGGCAAAATTGAAGCCAGCCATGTGGAAAAAACTAGGCCCCAATAAAGTTTTATCACCAAAGCATATATAAAAACGATTAAACATGCCAGCAAACGTTTTATATTGCAATTTTATAAGGGTATTACCCCTGAGAATAAGCATGATACCAGTTGCTATTAAATCACTGTATTCAGGCTTAACTTACATTAATCCGGTATCAGCAGCATTTTCTAGCATTTTCCATTTCTAGAAAAAATTGTAACTGCACAAACCTCATAGCAGAGTAACCTGCACGCCATTCTCCCGCTGAAGTTACCTCTCTCCTTAGACATATGTGAGAACAGCAATGGATCTTAGTTACAACCTGCTAAGATCATAGAAAACTCAGGCAGATTCTTCTTCTATTTACTGCCTGGGATAAAATAGTACAACTCCGGTACCATTTAAAATAACAAACAAAACTAACTATATTTCACCACTCTCTCTTACTACCTCCATGCGTGTTGAGAGTTGCAAGAGAATGACTGGATATGGCAGTTAGGGGAGGAGCTATATAACAGCTCTGCTGTGGGTGTCCTCTTGCAACTTCCTGTTGGGAATGAGAATAAAGTAATGGATGATCTGTGGACTGGATACACCTTACAAGAGAAAGCTGCAATTTATGATCTTAATCCAGGTAAAAGCCCTGGCCCAGACGGCTTCTCTACCTCATATTACAAAGCTCTTGCCCCACTGCTGATCCCCCACTTACTGGAAATTTTTAATAAAGTAAATGTCCATAACCCATTCCCTCCGAACATGCTGGAAGCCCACATAACAGTACTTCCAAAACCGGGGAAGTCCCTTGACGAGCCCCAAAACTACAGACCCATCTCACTTTTAAATGTGGATGTAAAATTATTTGCAAAGATTTTGGCCCTACGGATAAATAAAATCCTCCCGAAATTAATTCATACCAATCAAGTAGGCTTTATCCCCCATAGAGAAGCGAGAGATAATACTATTAAAATATTGAATCTGTATCAAGTAGGCTTTATCCCCCATAGAGAAGCGAGAGATAATACTATTAAAATATTGAATCTGATGGAACACGCACAATCTCACAACTTCCCATCTGTCTTTCTGGCCATGGACGAAAGGCCATTGATAGGCTAAATGGGGCCTTTTTAAAAAATACATTAATAAGATTTGGTATAGGTAAAGGTTTTATAAATAAAATATTTACATTATATAATGTCCCCACAGCCAAAATTAAATTAAATGATTCCCTTTCCAATAAGATTCAGATCAATAACGGAACTTGACAGGGCTGCCCACTGTCACCCATTCTGTTTGTACTGACCATTGAAATTCTAGAAGCAGCGATCCGCAACAACCCGAATATAAAGGGGATTATGGTCCAAGATACTCAATATAAACAGGCATTGTATGCCGATAACATCATATTGTCGCTTACTTCCCCACAACAATCCATCGTAGCATTAAATACCGAATTAGATATATATATATATAGCAAACTTTCCGGTTTCAAAATTAATCCCACTAAATCAGAGATGCTGGGAATACATATCCCTGGCGTAGATTTGCAAGAGATTGCACAAAAGTACCATTATCACATACAAAACTTATCTATAAAATATCTAGGGATCCAAATATCACATAATCAGCAGCTACTATTCCAACAAAATTATCAACATCTCCTAGAAGAAATTCAACAAGAGTTGTATAGCTGTGAAAACAAAAGCCTATCCTGGTTGGGAAGGATGGAAGCATTCAAAATGACCTGCCTACCAAAAATTTTGTATAAACTTCAAACACTACCCATCCCAATTCCGCAATCTTACATGAATACCTTACAAGCGGTGGTTAATACATACATTTGGCAAAATAAAAGGCCACGGATAACCAAAAAAATTCTGTACCGAAAAAGGAAAAATGGGGGATTGAGCTTACCCAATCTAATTTACTACAGACAAGCGGCTATTCTTAACCAAGTGATAGATTGGTGTAAACACAGGGAAATAAGGAGTGGGTTAAATTGGAACAACAACTAGCTAACTGCTCTAACATGGGTGGGATATGTTGGACCACTAAGATACATAGGGACATTAACAAGACACTCCCCCGAATTCTGACAGAGACACTTAAAATTTGGGATTATATCTCTAATAAGAATACAGGTATTTCTTCAAACCCCTCCCCACTAACACCGACTCTATATAATCCTGAGATCCCCCTAGGACGACAGCCTGTCAGGGTGGTTTCATCCACCATTAACTCACTTATCCCTATATTTACACTCATACATGAAGGTAAATTGAAGTCAGAGGAGGAAATACGGGAAATTACTCCACTGTTTGCAGATGACTGGTACATCCAGCAACAATTGTCACATTTTATAACTAGCAACCCACAGAAACCCAAACTACATAGACCCCTTACTGTGTTTGAGAATATCTGTCACTCCCAATCCCCTACCAGAGGAGGTCTATCACTGCTGTATCAATTACTAATTGATCATCGCTCCAGATCCCTGCTCGCCTATTGCAAGGTATGGGAATCTGAGTTACAGAGAGAAATCTCGCCAAAAAAAATGGGCGAAAATTTTTACAAACATGGGAAAGACCTCCTCTTCGCTAAACATTACTTAAATGAATCTGAAATTATTGTACAGATGGTATCTAACCCCTCTTAGACTTTCAAAGATATAGACTAATGTTGACAATACATGCTGGAGGGGTTGTGGTGAGGTAGGGTCAATGGCCCACATTTGGTGGAATTGCCCACATATCAGGCAATATTGGGTGGAAATTAGCAGAGAAATAGAAAAATGTATATCCTTTAAGATGGAGATAGATCCGTTGTTATTACTATTTAATTATTCCCCTAAAATGTAAACTGAGATCAAAACTAGTATGCGTAATGATAAATGGGGCTAAGCAGTTGATACCATGATTATGGAAAAAACGGCACACCCCCACGATAACTGAATGGAAAGATTACATTACACAATTACTGATTCCACTATGCTCAATCCCAACAATTAGATTTCTATGGCAATATGAGATTCATATGGGAGGACTATTTGGCGTCATAACAAACAAATGTTCTATCGTCTAAATGATAGCTACGAACTGTATAAGAATTGCAATGTCCAATTTGTATTTATTAATTCATGTCATGTATTTGGCGGTGTGGTTTTTCCGCTGAATGTTATGTATTATTCTTTCAACAATAAAGGAAATTTAAATTTTTTTATTTTTTTTTTAAATTCAGCAATAATATTAAGAATAGAGGGTATATTTTTTCTGATATTACCTACATATAAAAGTATATCGCCTGCATACAAAGATAAAACATTTATTTTATTACCAATTAGGATCCCTTCTAATTTTTCCCTGCATTGGATTGCTAATGGTTCCAGCGCAATATTAAAAAGTAGTGGCGATAATGGGCAGCCCTGTCTAGTTCCTTACTGTGGTTGATATACTTAGCAAAGTTCCCTACCAGTCCGAATCTGTCCAAGGTCGTGAATAGGTGATCCCAGGAAATAGAATCAAATGCCTTTTCGGCATCGATAGTCAACAGAGCAGAATCAGTTTGGCCAGCAGATTTATTCTTATTACAGGCTATAAAATGTTTTATCAGCAGCATAGCAGTCCTAATGTTTTTCTGTGCAGTCCTACCTGGCATAAAACCAGACTGGTCTATATGTTTTATATTACCTATAATTTTATTAAGCCTATTTGCTAAGATACTAGCTAAGATTTTATAGTCGGTGTTGAGTAATAAAATTGGATGGTAAGCATCCATTGACTCTGCGTCTTTATCTTTTTTGTGAATGAGTACAACATTAGAAGCTGTAAAATATCTTGAAGGTTTCAAATTATTAACAAAATACTTATTATACAAGTTTACAAGAATAGGGGGGACGTCGTCTTGTAGAATTTTATAAAATTCTATTGGAATTTGATCTGGACCAGGGGCTTTACCATTTACAGAGCTCTTTATAGCTTTAATAATTTCCTAAATAGATATCTCATTGTTAAGAAACATTAACTGATCCGGACTAATCTTTGGAATACTAATATTGTCCCAGAAGCTAAGCTTGGCTTCTTGGTCAATATTGTCCTGTGTATATAATGCTTGAAAAAAAGGCATGAACCTGAGTCAGGATATCTTTAGGTAAAATATATTTTTTACCGTCTGCTAAGATAGCTCCAATATAATTCTTCTTCTTCCTGCTTTTAACTAAGTTAGCCAAAAATGTGGCAGATTTTGGGGAAAATCTATTAAACATTGCATTATTATTAATATCTTTTTGAGCTAATTGCTGATTTAAGAAGGATTCTCTCTCTAGTTTTGATGCAAAAAAAGACAGCGCCTCATTGTGCAAGTAGGTTTTGTAAGAAAGAATCACAGTGAGAGTGAAGACAAGTGGAAATATACTCACAAGAGTATTGGCACCCTTATTGAAAGTGGTGCGAATAGGCAGACTGATGTTTTAGCAGCAGTCAGTACGCTGTGCCGGATAACATCTGAAATCCTGAACGGACGGCTGTGGGCTCTCCTCTATAGATCGAGTCCAAATCCTCTGTAGCTGTGCTGTGGGAAGAAACAGCGTGCAGCTGCTCTCTGTGTGTGATCAACTCTGCAAGCTGGTAATTAGAAAACAGTCCTCGGCAGAGCTAAACTCGGTGAAAAACTCTACTGATGGTAGAGAAAACTTGGCAAGCGAAGATAAAAAAGCCAAATGATACAAGGCTTAGTGTATAAAAGAGTAAAAACACTTTATTTGGGGTGAGCTTTTTACGCGTTTCTCGGCCACAAGCTCCTGGCCGTTTCATCAGAAAAGGTATATGACACAAATAGTGCGGAAGCACATTTAAAAAGCCTGCCAAGAGAATTGATTGGTCAATGTCAGACCAATCACAAACTAGATGATCAGAAAAAAGGATTATACAAACAAACGGAGTACAATAATAGTACAAACAGTATATAAAATACAAACTGTATCTAATATCTGCATAGTTGTTACAAATTGTATTTAACCCTAAGTAACAATGTGTTTATCCTGAGAAATGGATTTTGAAAACGCCTTAAAAAATACACAATATTTTGTAAAATTGGTTCTAGCAATTAGGATGAAAATAATAATAATAAAAATAAAACTAAAAACTATGAGATAGGCATCTTATTGCATATGTATATATTTTTTTTTTTATAAAATGAGAAAATAAAAACAGAATATATATCGTCTCCTCTTGTACTGATAAACCCAAATTGTGTCCTTGTGTACTTTCCATTAAATGTATGCTATAAGTAGATATATATACCTCAAAAAGAGGCTATTTTAGTCTATCCTATATAATGTAGATCGATATGGAGGGGGAAAAAAATCTCTCTAAAATGCATCAGGGGAACAGACAAGCATAACCTCGCTAGCACCGTATTAGGTATTCGGGTGCATCAAGGATCTGTAATACTATGAAATATGTTCTGAGTGCAATACTATTGTAAGAATGAATAGGTGTATATCCGGATCTGACTATGCGCAAATTATTGAGATATAATTAGTGGGTAGGCATACTATATATTTGTTTGGGTCATCAAAACCGAAAAAAATATATATATATATTGTATATTGTAACCCTAAATAAAATTTAAATTTTTGAAAGTATAGGTAATTTGCATTGTAATGCAACTTTGTATAAGATTCACTCTAGTAGATATTGATCATGGGTGATGATGAACACGAACATAGGTATTTTGATGGGAGGGAGGGGGGAGGGAAGACGGGGGGAAAAAATTCTAACTAAAAGCAGCTAAATCTAGATTTGAATTAAGGCCCAATGGGTGTAAAGTTTTCAATTTATGGATCCAAAAAGTTTCACGGATCCTTAACTGAATAATTCTATTATAATCTGTAGAAGGTGAAATATAATCAATAAGGTAAAATTTAAAGATATCAGGATTTCCCTTATGTTTGTTTAGGCAGTGTTCCGGAATGCTATGTTTAATCTTTTTTTTATGACAATTTTTGCAATTACGCCAGTGCTCCCCCCAGCGCACTTTGGCCTTCCTAGAGGTGCGACCTACGTACTGAATCCCACAGCAACACTCCAGAACGTATACTACATAGATAGAGTTACAATTCATAAATCTATTGATGTTAAAAACTTCACCACTGACATAGGACTGGAAGGTCTTTCTCCCAGAAGTTATTACTTTACATGCATTGCACTTCTTTTGTCCACATTTATATACCCCTATTCTTTCAAAAAAAGAAGAAAAGGGAGAAATTTTTTGCTGCTTAGTCGTAGGTTGTGAGTTAGATTAAATATGCTTGACCTTTTTACTTGGTGCCAATTTGCTTCTAAGTGTTGGTGCTCTAGTATATACAATTTTTGGATGTTCTCCCAAAAGGGTCTTTAAAACAGGGTCTCTCCTAATAATGTGCCAGTGCTTGTTGATGGCCTTCTGTATCTGCATGTAATTGGAATTGTATTGTGTTATGAACAATGGTTCTGAAGAATAATTTTCATCTTTGTTTATAGTTTGTTTATCTTTACTTAACAGTTTCTCCCTGTCTAAATCTCTAACTTTATTCAAGCAATTATCTAAAAGGTCAGGAGGGTAACCTTTTTCAGTGAATCTTTCATATATTATATGGCTTTGTTCCTCAAAAGAATTGGAATCTGAACAGTTACGTTTGATCCTTTCAAACTGACTATATGGTATATTGGATAACCATTTCTTGTGATGGTTACTTGTGTAATCTAAATAACTATTGCTGTCAACTTTTTTAAAAAATGTTTTGGAACTAAGATTGCCGTCTGTGTCCCAACTTAAAGTCAAATCTAAGAAATCTATCGTTTCTAAATTGATGTTAGCCGTGAAAGTTAGACCCATGTTATTATTGTTCATAGATTCTGTAAATGTATATGCTGATGTTTGGTCGCCCTTCCAGATGAAAATCAAATCATCTATATAGCGGCCATAGTGCACCAGATTCGCCCCTGCTGAGGAGTTGTAAATATAAAGTTCCTCAAAAATGCCCATAAAAAGATTAGCAAAGCTAGGGGCGAATCTGGTGCCCATGGCCGTCCCCTTGATCTGCAAATAATAAACATCTTGATAAATAAAATAATTGTGTTTAAGAATGAACTCAATACACTCCAAAATAAATTCTCTCTGTATTTTTGGCATATATAAATCACGATTCAAAAAAATAGATGATGCTTGAAGACCCAATTGGTGTGCTATGTTTGAGTATAATGCACTGACGTCACATGTGATCCATATGAGGTCACCTGTGTTTTTAATGTTCTTAATTTTATTTAATAAATCTGTGCCATCCTTAATATATGAGGGCAAACCTAAAACATATTTCTTTCATGTAATTAGCAAGAGTCCATGAGCTAGTGACGTATGGGATATACATTCCTACCAGGAGGGGCAAAGTTTCCCAAACCTTAAAATGCCTATAAATACACCCCTCACCACACCCACAATTCAGTTTTACAAACTTTGCCTCCTATGGAGGTGGTGAAGTAAGTTTGTGCTAGATTCTACGTTGATATGCGCTCCGCAGCAGGTTGGAGCCCGGTTTTCCTCTCAGCGTGCAGTGAATGTCAGAGGGATGTGAAGAGAGTATTGCCTATTTGAATGCAGTGATCTCCTTCTACGGGGTCTATTTCATAGGTTCTCTGTTATCGGTCGTAGAGATTCATCTCTTACCTCCCTTTTCAGATCGACGATATACTCTTATTTATACCATTACCTCTGCTGATTCTCGTTTCAGTACTGGTTTGGCTATCTGCTATATGTAGATGAGTGTCCTGGGGTAAGTAAGTCTTATTTTTTGTGACACTCCAAGCTATGGTTGGGCACTTTGTTTATAAAGTTCTAAATATATGTATTCAAACATTTATTTGCCTTGACTCAGAATGTTCAACTTTCCTTATTTTTCAGACAGTCAGTTTCATATTTGGGATAATGCATTTTAATTTAACATTTTTTACCTTAAAATTTGACTTTTTCCCTGTGGGCTGTTAGGCTCGCGGGGGCTGAAAATGCTTCATTTTATTGCGTCATTCTTGGCGCGGACTTTTTTGGCGCAAAAATTCTATTTCCGTTTCCGGCGTCATACGTGTCGCCGGAAGTTGCGTCATTCTTTGACGTTATTTTGCGCCAAAAATGTCGGCGTTCCGGATGTGGCGTCATTTTTGGCGCCAAAAAGCATTTAGGCGCCAAATAATGTGGGCGTCTTATTTGGCGCGAAAAAATATGGGCGTCACTTTTGTCTCCACATTATTTAAGTCTCATTTTTTATTGCTTCTGGTTGCTAGAACCTTGTTCTTTGGCATTTTTTCCCATTCCTGAAACTGTCATTTAAGGAATTTGATCAATTTTGCTTTATATGTTGTTTTTTTCTTTTACATATTGCAAGATGTTCCACGTTGCAACTGAGTCAGAAGATACTTCAGGAAAATCACTGCACAATGCTGGAGCTACCAAGCTAAGTGTATCTGCTATAAACGTTTGGTATCTGTTTCTCCAGCTGTTATTTGTATTGCATGTCATGTCAAACTTATTAATGCAGATAAAATTTCCTTTAGTACTGTTACATTACCTGTTGCTGTTCCGTCAACATCTAATTTTCAGAGTGTTCCTGATAACATAAGAGATTTTATTTTTTAAATCCATTAAGAAGGCTATGTCTGTTATTTTTCCTTCTAGTATACATAAAAGTCTTTTAAAACTTCTCTTTTTTTCAGATGAATTTTTAAATGAACATCATCATTCTGATACTGATAATGGTTCTTCTGGTTCTGAGGTTTCTGTCTCAGAGGTTGATGCTGATAAATCTTTGTATTTGTTCAAGATGGAATTTATTCGTTCTTTACTTAAAGAAGTGTTATTTGCATTAGAAATAGAGGATTCTGGTCCTCTTGATACTAAATGTAAACGTTTAAATAAGGTTTTTAAATCTCCTGTAGTTATTCCAGAAGTGTTTTATCTCCCTGATGCTATTTCTGAAGTAATTTCCAGGGAATGGAATAATTTGGGTAATTTATTTACTCCTTCTAGACGTTTAAGCAAATTATATCCTGTGCCATCTGACAGATTAGAGTTTTTTGGGACAAAAATCCCTAAGGTTATGGGGCTGTCTCTACTCCTGCTAATGTACTACTATTCCTACGGCAGATAGTACTTCATTTAAGGATCCTTTAGATAGGAAAATTGATTCCTTTCTAAGAAAAGCTTACTTATGTTCAGGTAATCTTCTTAGACCTGCTATATTTTTAGCGGATGTTGCTGCAGCTTCAACTTTTTGGTTAGAAGCTTTAGCGCAACAAGTAACAGATCATAATTTTATAGCATTATTTTTATTCTATAACATGCTAATAATTTTATTGGTGATACCATCTTTTGATATCATTAGAGTTGATGTCAGGTATATGTCTCTAGCTATTTTAGCTAGAATAGCTTTATGGATTAAACTTGGAATGCTGACATGTCTTCTAAGTCAACTTTGCTTTCCCTTTCTTTCCAGGGTAAATAATCATTTTCGTTCCTTTCCTCACAAGGAACAAAAGCCTGATCCTTCATCCTCAGGAGCGGTATCAGTTTGGAAACTATTTCCAGTTTGGAATATATCCAAGCCTTATAGAAACCTATAGCCAGCTCCTAAGTACCTATGAAGGTGCGGCCCTTATTCCAGCTCAGCTGGTATGGGGCAGATTACGTTTTCTTCAAAGAAATTTGGATCACTTCCGTTCTTAATCTCTGGTTTCAGAAACATTGTTTCAGAAAGGTACAGAATTGGCTTCAAGTTAAGGCCTCCTGCTAAGAGATTCTTTTCTTTCCCGTGTCCCAGTTAACACAGCAAAGGCTCAGCATTTCTGAAATGTGTTTCAGATCTAGAGTTGGCTGGAGTATTTATGCCAGTTCCAGTTCTGGAACAGGGGCTGGGGTCTTATTTTATCTCTTCATTGTACCAAAGAAGGTCAATTCCTTCAGACCAGTTCCGGATCTATCATTATTGAATCATTATGTTAGGATACCAACATTCAAGATGGTTACTGTAGGACTATCCTGCCTTTTGTTTAGCAAGGGCATTATATGTCTACAATAGATTTACAGGATGTGTATCTGCATATTCCGATTCATCCAGATCACTTTTAGTGTCTGAGATTCTCTTTTTAGACAAGCATTACCAGTTTTGTGGCTCTACCGTTTGGCTTAGCCTCAGTTCCAAGAATTTTTTTCAAAGGTTCTCGGTGCCCTTCTTTCTGTAATCAGAGAATAGGGTTTTGGTATTTCCTTATTTGGACGATATCTTGGTATTTGCTCAGTCTTCTCATTTTCGAAGAATCTCATACGAATCGACTTGTGTTGTTTCTTCAAGTTCATGGTTGGAGGATCAATTTATCAATCAGTTCATTGATTCCTCAGACAAGGGTAACCTTTTTAGGTTTCTAGATAAATTCAGTGTCTATGACTCTGTCCTTGTCAGACAAGAGAAGTTTAACATTGATATCAGCTTGTCAAAACCTTCAGTCACAATCATTCCCTTTGGTAGCCTTATGCATGGAAATGTTGGGTCTTAGGACTGCCGCATCAGATGCGATCTCCTTTGCTCGTTTTCACATGCGATCTCTTCAGCTCTGTATGCTGAACCAATGGTGCAGGGATTACTCAAAGATATCTCAATTAATATCTTTAAACCGATTTTACAACACTCTCTGACATGGTGGACAGATCACCATCGTTTAGTTCAGGGGGCTTCTTTGTTCTTCCGACCTGGACTATAATCTCAACAGATGCAAGTCTTACAGGTTGGGGAGCTGTGTGGGGGTATCTGACGGCACAAGGGGTTTGGGAATCTCAGGAGGTGAGATTTCCGATCAATATTTTGGAACTCCGTGCAATTTTCAGAGCTCTTCAGTCTTGGCCTCTTCTGAAGAGAGAGTTGTTCATTTGTTTTCAGATAGACAATGTCACAACTGTGGCATACATCAATCATCAAGGAGGGACTCACAGTCCTCTGGCTATGAAAGAAGTATCTCGAATTTTGGTTTGGGCGGAATCCAGCTCCTGTCTAATCTCTGCGGTTCATATCCCAGGTATGGACAATTGGAAAGCGGATTATCTCAGTCGTCAAACGTTGCATCCGGGCGAATGGTCTCTTCACCCAGAGGTATTTCTTCAGATTGTTCAAATGTAGGAACTTCCAGAAATAGATCTGATGGCTTCTCATCTAAACAAGAAACTTCCCAGGTATCTGTCCAGATCCCGGGATCCTCAGGCGGAGGCAGTGGATGCATTATCACTTCCTTGGAAGTATCATCCTCCCTATATCTTTCCGCCTCTAGTTCTTCTTCCAAGAGTAACCTCCAAGATTCTGAAGGAATGCTCGTTTGTTCTGCTGGTAGCTCCGGCATGGCCTTACAGGTTTTGGTATGCGGATCTTGTCCGGATGGCCTCTTGCCAACCGTGGACTCTTCCGTTAAGACCAGACCTTTTGTCTCAAGGTCCTTTTTTTCCATCAGGATCTGAAATCCTTAAATTTAAAGGTATGGCGATTGAACGCTTGATTCTTGGTCAAAGAGGTTTCTCTGACTCTGTGATTAATACTATGTTACAGGCTCGTACATCTGTATCCAGAGAGATATATTATAGAGTCTGGAAGACTTATATTTCTTGGTGTCTTTCTCATCATTTTTCTTGGCATTCTTTTAGAATACCGAGAATATTACAGTATTCTTCAGGATGGTTTAGATAAGGGTTTGTCCGCAAGTTCCTTGAAAGGTCAAATCTCTGCTCTTTCTGTTCTTTTTCACAGAAAGATTGCTATTCTTCCTGATATTCATTGTTTTGTACAAGCTTTGGTTCGTATAAAGCCTGTCATTAAGTCAATTTCTCCTCCTTGGAGTTTGAATTTGGTTCTGGGGGCTCTTCAAGCTCCTCCATTTGAACCTATGCATTCATTGGATATTAAATTACTTTCTTGGAAAGTTTTTTGTTCCTTTTGGCCATCTCTTCTGCCAGAAGAGTTTCTGAATTATCTGCTCTTTCTTGTGAGTCTCCTTTTCTGATTTTTCATCAGGATAAGGCGGTGTTGCGAACTTCTTTTGAATTTTTACCTAAAGTTGTGAATTCCAACAACATTAGTAGAGAAATTGTGGTTCCTTCATTATGTCCTAATCCTAAGAATTCTAAGGAGAAATCGTTGCATTCTTTGGATGTTGTTAGAGCTTTGAAATATTATGTTGAAGCTACGAAATCTTTTCGTAAGACTTCTAGTCTATTTGTTATTTTTTCCGGTTCTAGAAAAGGCCAGAAAGCTTCTGCCATTTCTTTGGCATCTTGGTTGAAATCTTTAATTCATCTTGCCTATGTTGAGTCGGGTAAAACTCCGCCTCAGAGAATTACAGCTCATTCTACTAGGTCAGTTTCTACTTCCTGGGCGTTTAGGAATGAAGCTTCGGTTGACCAGATCTGCAAAGCAGCGACTTGGTCCTCTTTGCATACTTTTACTAAATTCTACCATTTTGATGTATTTTCTTCTTCTGAAGCAGTTTTTGGTAGAAAAGTACTTCAGGCAGCGGTTTCAGTTTGAATCTTCTGCTTATGTTTTTCATTAAACTTTATTTTGGGTGTGGATTATTTTCAGCAGGAATTGGCTGTCTTTATTTTATCCCTCCCTCTCTAGTGACTCTTGTGTGGAAAGGTCCACTTCTTGGGTAGTCATTATCCCATACGTCACTAGCTCATGGACTCTTGCTAATTACATGAAATAAAACATAATTTATGTAAGAACTTACCTGATAAATTCATTTCTTTCATATTAGCAAGAGTCCATGAGGCCCGCCCTTTTTTTGTGGTGGTTATGATTTTGTATAAAGCACAATTATTCCAATTCCTTATTTTATATGCTTTCGCACTTTTTTCTTATCACCCCACTTCTTGGCTATTCGTTAAACTGAATTGTGGGTGTGGTGAGGGGTGTATTTATAGGCATTTTAAGGTTTGGGAAACTTTGCCCCTCCTGGTAGGAATGTATATCCCATACGTCACTAGCTCATGGACTCTTGCTAATATGAAAGAAATGAATTTATCAGGTAAGTTCTTACATAAATTATGTTTTCTGCAAAATAATATCAACATAATAAGATAAATTGTAAGTGAGATTGTCAATGCCAGCAATAATAGGGCGACCTGGCGGGTTGATTAAACTTTTGTGAATTTTTGGTATGTGGTAGTAATGGGCTACACTTGGGTTACTAACTTTCAGGAAACTAGATTCATTTTTATTGAGAATATTATTTGCAACTCCTTTGTTGATTAGAGATTGATAGAGTGTGAGAAACTGTGCAGTAGGATTATACGATAGAGCTTTATAATATTCAGTGTCTTTCAAAATCCTGTCTGCCTCTTTTAGATATTCTGTCAGATCCTGGATAATGATACCTCCCCCCTTATCGGCATCACGAATGATAATATTAGAATTGTTGGCAAGAGACTGTATAGCTAATTTATCACTCTGTCTTTTATAAAAGCTCTTCTTAGAGTTTTTCTTTTTGATTTTTTCAAAGTCTTCCAGAACTAAGTTCTGGAAAACCTCTATATAATGATTGTGCCCAGGAGGGGAGAAAGAAGATTTTGTCTTTACATTGGTATGTATTATACCCTCATATAAGTGTGTTGTAAAATTATCGACAGTACTGTATATGGTGGGGGTTCTGTTTCCATAATCCATGGTATCTGTAAGGACACAGACTGTATTCTTTTCCTCTGGATTGTATTTTTTTATGTTCTTTTGTGCAAAGTATTTCTGAAGTGCTAGTTTTCTAGTAAAACGATTAAGATCGACAAATAGATTAAAATTGTTATGTGGATTAGGTGGACAAAAGGAAAGACCCTGTTTTAAAACTCTCTTTTCATTGGTGGTAAGATTGTGGGATGACAGATTAAATATGCCCTTTTCTAGTTCTTGTGATTCTTTTTTCTTGGTGGTAAGCCCTCGGCTTCTTGACCCTCTTGGTCTGTGTGAAATGGTCTTTTTTTGTTGTGATTTTGTTCGTCTGGGGGATTTTTGCCTGATTTTGGAGCATTCCCTAAAAAAGGAGATGTGACTGCCAGATTGGAATTATTTCTAACATGTCTCTCTGAAAAAACATTGTCATCAGTTGTGGAGGCTAGTGGAGAGAACCTATTGTTATGTTGAAAATTATTGTAAGAGACTTTTTGGTATTCTTGGTCCCCAGTTCTGTTCCTAAGTGGACTGTTTGTTCTAAAATCAGGATGGTATGATCTCTGTTCTCGGCCCCTAGGGTTATTCAAATCTCGTTCCCTCTGATTGTATCTGTGAAATCTAGGGGTTTCATAATTTCTATTATGACTGTCTCGTCTATAGTGTTGGTCATACTGGTTGAAATTGTCTCGTCTGTCATGTTGGTCATATTGGTTGAAATTATCAGGTCTATGTTGTCTGTTCCATGAATCGTTTCTGTTATATTCATATCTATTGTAGTAGGATTGTCTGTTCCATGGTTCCTGTCTGGTTTGAGAGTATTGCTGATGATAGTGTGATTGATGATGAAATCTATTTCGCGAATGTGAATGAGTGTGTTCTTGTCGTCTAAATTGTCTGAAATTAGAACGATGTGTAGGTCTGTGTTTGTTATTTGAAAAATTGGTACCTTGTTGAATATCATTATCATGTGATGATTGTATCTCTCTGTCCCCTGATGCATTTTCTGATGTCTCTGGATTTGCTTCTAAAATTGCCTGTGTTGGCCTATTATAGGTGTAAACTTGATTTTTTAAATAATCATTGTTGTCCCTCTCTAACTTCTTATTTTTGGATAGAACTAAATCCTCTTGGAATTTGTCAGTACGTTCATACATTCTCTTTAAGAGTTGTTCATAATCTGGATTCTCTAAATATTTAATTAGATCTGCTTGAATTTTTTCAATGTTTTCACTACATTTATCAGATAAAAGGCGTCTGTGTTCAATCAAAATTTTCATCAGATCGAAAGCACAATCATCTAAAATCTTGTACCATTTCTCTAGGAGTTCGGTGTCCTCCTTAAAGGAACAGTGTTTCAGGACACGTAAGCCTCTAGGGATCTGTTTAATTTCTAGATATTTTTCTAAAGTAGTGAGATCCCACCAGTGTCGGTGTTCTTTAAGAATTTCATCCTCCAAAGCATGGAAAAGATCCTTCATAGAGGTAACTGTATTGGGATCTGATTCCATAGCGTTGGAGCATGATTGTCCCATTAAATTAAAAGTAGATCTTTTCTTATTTCTTTCCTCTTTGGATTGCATTTTGTTAACTAAATGGAAATTTAAAAAAGTGATTTAGGAAATATAAATATTACTATTACACTATGTGTGTGTAAAAATTAAATTAATGACAGGTCGTAAATAATGATATTAATGGTAGTGATAATGTGATATGCCTACTAATATATACAAAAGACCAAATATTATATTATGTATGTCAGGCTTTCAAAATTTGTTATGTTCTATAAGGACATAAGTAGAGAAAAAAGTGTATATGTGTAAAAATAATATGACGTGCTATGGTGAAGTAGTGATGTTAATCTCAGAGGTATAATACCTAAGGTGATAGACAATAATAAATAATAAATAATCAGCGAAAGATAATAATCATTGAAAAGGCAGCACTGCTATGATTGATCTAAGGACAAAAAGATAAAATACCAAATATAAAAAATGGTAATAGCGTGCGTCTAAGACTAATCAAAATCAAAAACAAAATCAAAAACTGGTAGGTGATGAACTCAGAGTGATTGATTAATCCTCATACGGTGTTAGAAAGTGCAGTTGCAAAAAAACAATAATAATAATTAAAGTGTGCCTCTGAGTGTAGTATACAGTGTAAGAAGTGTAAATTTTATCATGTGTATAAAATAACTCTAAGTAAAGATCCAATGTTAAATTGTAAAAAATGTATATGTAAACCTTTGTACGTGGCAGCACAAATAGGGTTACTGGATCAATAATAATTACCAAACAACTGAAATAATACAAAATATAAAATATAAGATATAAAATATAACCAAAGAATAAATGGAGAAAAAAAGCTTATCATGATATGAGTCCCAAAAGTGGTGATGGAAATTGATAACTGGAATCGTCAGTGTTTCTGAAGTAAAGTTGTGGAAATCTTTATCATCCCAGTGGAAGTGTTCAAAAGAAAATGTTCAAAGTGCAGTCGGCAGCTGGTCTTGGGGATGTCTGATCAGGACCCAGTATCTAGAAATGATGCAAAAAAAGACAGCGCCTCATTGTGCAAGTAGGTTTCGTAAGAAAGAATCACAGTGAGAGTGAAGACAAGTGGAAATATACTCACAAGAGTATTGGCACCCTTATTGAAAGTGGTGCGAATAGGCAGACTGACGTTTTAGCAGCAGTCAGTATGCTGTGCCAGGTAACATCCGAATTCCTGAACGGACGGCTGTGGGCTCTCCTCTATAGATTGAGTCCAAATCCTCTGTAGCTGTGCTGTGGGAAGAAACAGCGTGCAGCTGCTCTCTGTGTGTGATCAACTCTGCAAGCTGGTAATTAGAAAACAGTCCTCGGCAGAGCTACACTCGGTGAAAAACTCTACTGATGGTAGAGAAAACTTGGCAAGCGAAGATAAAAAAGCCAATATATAGGATAGACTAAAATAGCCTCTTTTTGAGGTATATATATCTACTTATAGCATACATTTAATGGAAAGTACACAAGGACACAATTTGGGTTTATCAGTACAAGAGGAGACGATATATATTCTGTTTTTATTTTCTCATTTTATAAAAAAAAAATATATACATATGCAATAAGATGCCTATCTCATAGTTTTTAGTTTTATTTTTATTATTATTATTTTCATCCTAATTGCTAGAACCAATTTTACAAAATATTGTGTATTTTTTAAGGCGTTTTCAAAATCCATTTCTCAGGATAAACACATTGTTACTTAGGGCTAAATACAATTTGTAACAACTATGCAGATATTAGATACAGTTTGTATTTTATATACTGTTTGTACTATTATTGTACTCCGTTTGTTTGTATAATCCTTTTTTCTGATCATCTAGTTTGTGATTGGTCTGACATTGACCAATCAATTCTCTTGGCAGGCTTTTTAAATGTGCTTCCGCACTATTTGTGTCATATACCTTTTCTGATCACCCCAAATAAAGTGTTTTTACTCTTTTATACACTAAGCCTTGTATCATTTGGCTTTTTTATCTTCGCTTGCCAAGTTTTCTCTACCATCAGTAGAGTTTTTCACCGAGTGTAGCTCTGCCGAGGACTGTTTTCTAATTACCAGCTTGCAGAGTTGATCACACACAGAGAGCAGCTGCACGCTGTTTCTTCCCACATCACAGCTACAGAGGATTTGGACTCGATCTATAGAGGAGAGCCCACAGCCGTCCGTTCAGGAATTCGGATGTTACCTGGCACAGCATACTGACTGCTGCTAAAACGTCAGTCTGCCTATTCGCACCACTTTCAATAAGGGTGCCAATACTCTTGTGAGTATATTTCCACTTGTCTTCACTCTCACTGTGATTCTTTCTTACGAAACCTACTTGCACAATGAGGCGCTGTCTTTTTTTTGCATCATTTCTAGATACTGGGTCCTGATCAGACATCCACAAGACCAGCTGCCGACTGCACTTTGAACATTTTCTTTTGAACACTTCCACTGGGATGCTAAAGATTTCCACAACTTTACTTCAGAAACACTGACGATTCCAGTTATCAATTTCCATCACCACTTTTGGGACTCATATCACGATAAGCTTTTTTTCTCCATTTATTCTTTGGTTATATTTTATATCTTATATTTTATATTTTGTATTATTTCAGTTGTTTGGTAATTATTATTGATCCAGTAACCCTATTTGTGCTGCCACGTACAAAGGTTTACATATACATTTTTTACAATTTAACATTGGATCTTTACTTAGAGTTATTTTATACACATGATAAAATTTACACTTCTTACACTGTATACTACACTCAGAGGCACACTTTAATTATTATTATTGTTTTTTTGCAACTGCACTTTCTAACACCGTATGAGGATTAATCAATCACTCTGAGTTCATCACCTACCAGTTTTTGATTTTGTTTTTGATTTTGATTCGTCTTAGGCTCACGCTATTACCATTTTTTATATTTGGTATTTTATCTCTCTAGTTTTGCCTTTTCATATTCTGTCCAATTTACTCTGTCTGGATTCTCTAAATACCTTGCATATTTATTCTTTAATTGATTAGCGAGCTGAGTTTCTCTGTTACTCAGAGCCTTCTTTCTTATAATCATGTAAGCCTTTATTTCACCTCTGAAAAAGGCTTTCACTGCCTCCCAGACAATTTCTACTTTTGTTAGGTAATCTTTATTAAAATGTATAAATTCTTTCCATTTAGATTGCATCCAATTTCTAAATTTGATATTTGAAAGTAAAAAGGAGGGGAAAAAGAAACTTGCATGTTGCTGCTTTGTTTTGTCTCAAGTATTTATATATGTTCCTAGGTTAATTATGTGGGTTTGGAAAGCAAGTCTACACAGATACACTAGTTAGTATCCTTTGAGCCGACAATGTTTACATACCTGAGATGTGCTTGATTGTAATATGCTAAACTTTTTATCATTGACACTTAGTTTAGCTTATAAGTTTAATCACAAGCACTCATATGTGGGTCTACTAACCTTAGAATCCAAGTATTTACATGATTGTTGTACTTCCCTTTTTCTTTGACAGGTCTGTTTGTGTCCCGTTAGATATTTACATCTTTCAGTGTGAGTGTGCACTACCCTATTTGTAACGCCCTGGATATAGTGATACAGATGAGATTGTGACCTATTTGCCCCCATCAGGTTATAGCTGGGATTATATATACTCTTCTGCACCTCTTGATTAGCTAGGAGTCACCTGTGTCATAGCATTTTATTCATTCAATTGCACTTAAGTAACTATTATGGTACTCATGTGCTGGGTATAGGGCCCATACCTGGTCAACAGGATTTATCTAAGCGAACAGGAGAAATATGATTCTTCCTATCTCAGTAAGGATGCATACATAATTTGCCTCATGCTAACAAAGGTCATACTATAGATATTTTTTCATTATAGAGGCAGTTTTAGTGTCACAGTGCATTCCTAGGTTATCTCTATTTTGGGCTGTCTGTTCTAGTCATTAGGTGGTGTCACACTTAAAGGGTTAGAAATTGATTCCCATGTGAAACTAATTAAATTATATTATTATAATAACTATGATAAACGTAATAATTTAAAATATTTTTTTTTATTAAATTAAGCTTTCACATACCTTAATTTTAAAGGTTAAATTGTCATGAAATGTGTGGTAATGACAGCCCTTAAAATGAGGCATGGCTCATATAACCCAGCATCCGCCCCCTATCCAATGGCAAAGCGGCTGGGCCCCTTAATTTAAATAATACATTCAGTCAGCATCACATGCGCAGTACTGACGTTAAAGCACAGCTGTTCACAGCTTAGTCATCCTATTGGTTGAAGGGGCAGCTTCACACCGGCAACAGCGGAGACAGGGATCAATATAAACAGGTTCTCTATTACCCACGCTTCAGGATGGGAGCTGTGCTGCAAGACTTTACAAGCTGCTTCTGTCCTACACTTCATCCCTGCACTAAGGAGAGCAGTGTATATACTAGAATTCTTCCCTGCCTGTAATGAAGTCCATCTGTGTTTTAGACGTTGAATACGGCTGTGAGTTTGAGAGCTTTGTTAATTTAACTGTCGGGCTCATCTCCCCCTCCCTCTGGCTGTGTTTGCTTGATTAATGAAGGTGAGGGCTCCGTTTCCACATGAAAGCAAACACAGCCAGAGGGAGGGGGGAGATGAGCCCGACAGTTAAATAAACATAGCTCTCAAACTCACTGCCGTATTCAACGTCTAAAACACAGATGGACTTCATCACAGGCAGTGAAGAATTCTAGTATACACGCTGCTCTCCTAAATGTCTCTTCCCCTCATTTGCAAGCGATGATTTGCACTCTGTGACTCTCTTGATGCCGGTGTCTTAAATTAAGATGTCTACCATTGGAATTTGACTACCGGTGACGTGTAGTCAGCTGCTGGAGGGTTGTGGCGCTCTCTGCGCATGTTTAAGGCACAATAAACAGCGCTCACTGGAGGCCCAACCTCCTACAAACAGCTGTTTAAGGCAGAATAGCTGACAACTTACTTTAGAACACCGGTGTTCTAAAGTAAGTTGTCTACCGCGTAGGAATTGCCGCCTGATCGCTCTGTCCTTCTCTCCATAACACAGATTTTATTTTGCAATCATTTTGAAATAGTTTTTACTTGCTGTATTTAGTTCCTTTTTCGCCGTTCTATACCTTTATAGCAATATCTCAAATTAGTAAACGCTGTACCGTGCTGTATTTTTGTGTTTTCTGAATGATCATTTCCTAAAGCCTCCATTAGACATTGGTGGAAGCAAGAAGATAATTCATAACGAGGTAAAAACGTCTGAGGATTATATTGGAGGCTTTACGAAATGATCATTCAGAAAACACAAAAATACAGCACAGTACAGCGTTGACTAATTTGCTATATTGCTATAAAGATATAGAACGGCGAAAAAATAACTAAATACAGCAAGTAAAAACTATTTCAAAAGTATTGCAAAATAAAATCTATGTTATGGAGAGGACAGAGCGATCAGGCGGCAATTCCTACGCGGTAGACAACTTACTTTACAACACCGATGTTCTTGAGTAAGTTGTCACCTATTCTGCCTTAAACAGCTGTTTGTAGGAGGTTGGCCCTCTAGCGCATGAGCAGTGAGTGCCACAAACCTCCAGCAGCTGATTAAAGTCACCGGAAGTGACGCGGTAGTCACATTCCTACGCGGTAGACAACTAACTTTAGAACACCGGTGTAAAAGAACTTGTGCTTCTGTCAGTAAACTGCTGGAGACTGGGGGGCGAGTCTGCGCATGCGTTGCTTATAAAATAGTTTTAATGCGCATGCGAGCCACCATGATGTTTCTACCTAGGTAGAACATCATAACAGGCCCCATTTAATGTTTAGAAAATGGGTTTGACGCAGTACTAAGTTTCAAATTGAAAGTACAAAAAAAAGAAAGAAAACTTTACAAAAGGTACCAATTGCAAATGTATTTATTATTTTAAGAAGTATTTAATAAGTTTAAAAAAAAATTGGGTTTACTATCCCTTTAACAAACTTATACCTTACGCACTCTCGGATGCTTACAAACATTATTTTAAATACCTTCACTTAATACTTACCAACATTTGCGTATGCTGTCAGCTTTTTGTACTTCCAGTAGTGGTGGATTAGAGGAGGGCTAATGGTTTCCACATCTGGTGACTCAAATATTTAGCTGTATTATCACTAGCAAATCAATTACCCCTATTCTATTAGAAACCACGGGCGCAATCCGATATACGGCGTAGGTTTCAGCGCAAGCGAGGGAACCCGCGCCGCCTGTAATTTCACCACGCACATCGGGGTATTACATATACCCCGCCGGCTGTTCCTAAAGTGCCGTAAGTCGGATAAACTAGCGATATCCAGAAATGAGCGTACGTACAAATTTCTGGAGTCGCCAGTGACTTACGGCACTTTAGAAACTGCCGGTGCCTAACAAAACTAACTAAAATTTTAAATCTCCCGTAACTGTCTAACACGCCTCCCAAAAATAAGCCCGACACATATACCCCTATATCCGCAATCCCCCCTCTCACGTATACCCCTATATCCGCAAACCCCTAGACCGACAACCCCCCACAACGCAATAAGCCTAATGATTAGCCCCTAAACCGCCATAGCCCACACCACAATAATCCGATTCTAGTATTAACCCCTAAACCGCCATAGCCCACACCGCAATAAACCTATCCTAGTATTAACCCCTAAACCGCCGTAGCCCACATAGCCTATTAAATCTATTAACCCCTAATCTGCCGCCGCCAACGTCGCTGCCACTATAATAAAGTTATTAACCCCTAAACCTAAGTCTAACCCTAACACCCCCCTAACTTATTAGAATTATACAAGAATTGAACAAGGATTGGGCAAGGGGCAAGACACAAGGCAAGTACTCTTGTAATACTGTGTTTTTTTAAAAGTATCTCATTATATCCTTTTGCAAGTGCTGCTGTAACACTGTGTCTTATGTGGTTACTTGGTTCCCACTTTCATAATAATGCTCAATATCTTCATATTCCTTTTTGCTACCTCTTGTCTCTATAACAAACTACATTACTCAATTACTCCTTCTCCCTCTCCACCTGCACTGTTCATTAGCCCATCTCTCTTATACTCACCTTACTTTTGTACTCATGAACTTTACCTATTCCTGAACACTCTCTCTCCCCCTGCACTTCAGCCAAAAAACAGTCTCATTACTGCAAATCTGCTTCTCATCTCATGTCACTCTCCCTCTTGCTCATACTAACTGCTGGCGACATCTCCCCTAATCCTGGTCCCTCACAACCTCCTAGCCTTTCACATCCTTGTGTGCCTTTCAATAGACTTCATAAACTAAACTCTGGTAACCTTCATCGCACTCCTCTTACATCTAAAAACCCATCCCCCTTCACTTGTGCACTTTGGAACTCTCGCTCTGTTTGCAACAAGCTCACTTCTATCCATGATCTCTTTATCTCCCACTCTCTTAACCTTCTGGATCTTACAGAAACCTGGCTCTCTGCTTCAGACACAGCATCCACTGCTGTACTGTCACATGGGGGTCTTCATTTCAGCCACACTCCTAGGTCTGGTAATAGACAAGGAGGTGGTGTTCGTATTTTACTTTCCTCTCTTTGCACCTTCCAACAAATACAGCCCTTCTCTTCACTCACATTTTCTTCATTTGAAGCACACATGATTCGGTTATTCTTCCCCCTCTCTATATGTGTTGCAGTCATATACCGCCCCCCTAGCTCCCCAACTCAATTTTTAGATCACTTTGCTGCCTGGCTTCCTTATTTCCTTTCCTCAGACACCCCTCATTCTTGGAGACTTTAACATCCCTCTTGACAATCCCACTGCCTCCGCTGCAAAACAACTTCTTCAACTGACTTCCTCTTTCGGCCTGTCACAATGGACTGACTCTCCCACTCACAAAGATGGTCATTCCCTTGATCTGACTTTCACCTATCGATGCACTCTTTCAAATTTGACAAACTCCCCTTTTCCTCTCTCTGACCATCATCTCCTAACTTGCAACATCACTTCCCTACCTACAACTCCCCCTCCCTCTACCCCTCACACCAAACTTCACAGAAGCACTAAGTCACTAGATCTGCATCAGCTCGCTAGCTCTCTCAAACCTCTCCTCTCATCCATCACCTCCTTTTCCTGCCCTGACCAATCTATCTGCCAGTATAATTCCACCCTTACATCGGTCATTGACACTCTGGCCCCTCCAACCTTAGCTCAGAAACCACACTCTCATCCTCTGCCCTGGCATACTCCTCTGACACGATACCTACGCAGATGCTCCCGTATTGCTGAGCGACAGGAGGAAATCTCGGAGTTCAGCTGACTTTCTTCACTACAAGTTCATCCTGAACTCCTACTATTCTGCCCTTAATCTTTACAAGCAACAATATTTTTCTAATCTCATCTCTACTCTTTCCTCTAACCCGAAACGTCTGTTCTCCACGTTCAATACTCTTCTCCGCCCACCCCCACCTCCTTGCACAACCTCTCTCTCAGCTCAAGATTTTGCCAGCCACTTCAACAAACAAAGTGAAATCAGCTCTCAACATACTTCCAATCTCCCACCCCCTCAAAAGCTCACCCAAAACCCAAATATCCAAAAATGCAGCTCTTTTGCCCCTGTTAATGAGGATGAAGTTTCTGCCCTTATACTGTCCTCTCACCTCACTACCTGTCCCTTCGACCCCATCCCCTCACAGCTACTCCCCTCCCTCACTTCTACCCTCACCCCCATACTCACACACATTTTCAACCTCTCCCTCAGCACTGGTATATTTCCCTCATCTCTAAAACATGCACTGGTCACACCTATCCTCAAAAAACCTTCCCTCGATCCAACCTCCCCTTCCAATTACCGCCCTATTTACCTACTCCCTCTTGCCTCAAAACTCCTCGAAAAGCTAGTTTATGCACGTCTATCCCATTTCCTTACACTAAACTCTCTTCTTGACCCACTGCAATCTGGATTTCGTTTCCATCACTCTACAGAGACAGCAATTGTCAAGGTTACCAATGACCTACTTACAGCAAAATCCAAAGGCCACTTCTCTCTGCTTATCCTCCTTGACCTGTCTGCAGCCTTTGACACTGTTGATCATCCTCTTCTGCTCCAAACCCTCCAATCCTTCGGCATCTGTGACACAGCTCTCTCGTGGTTCTCTTCCTATCTGACTAACCGTACATTTAGCGTAGCCTTCTCCGGAGCATCCTCTGCCCCGTTACCACTTTCTGTTGGGGTACCTCAAGGCTCTGTCCTTGGTCCCCTTCTCTTTTCAATCTACACATCGTCACTAGGTTCCTTAATAAAGTCCCATGGGTTTCAATACCATTTGTATGCTGATGACACCCAAATCTACCTCTCTGCACCAGACCTACCTCCTTCCTTACTAACCCGTGTCACTAAATGTCTTTCTCACATCTCATCTTGGATGTCCTCTCACTACCTTAAGCTAAATCTCTCCAAAACTGAACTCCTTATTTTCCCCCTTCTTCCAATGTCTCCACCTCCAAAATTTCTATAACTGTTGATAACTCCATCATTACCCCTACCCCGCACGCCCGATGTCTTGGGGTCACACTTGACTCAGATCTTTCCTTCACTCCTCACATTCAGTCCTTGGCTAAAGCCTCCTGCTTCCACCTTAAAAACATCGCTAAAATTAGACATTTCCTTACACAAGATACAACCAAGATTTTAATCCACTCTCTCATCCTTTCCCGCCTCGACTACTGCAACTCCGTCCTCTCTGGTCTACCTAGCTGCCGCATAGCTCCTTTACAATCCATTATGAATGCCTCTGCCAGGCTCATCTTCCTTACTCGTCACTCTTCATCTGCTGCACCTCTCTGCCAATCCCTTCTATGGCTTCCTCTTGCCTTTAGGATTAAACATAAAATCCTCACCCTGACATATAAAGCTCTCAACTGCACTGCTCCCCCCTACATCTCAGAACTTGTCTCTAGATACTCTCCCTCCCGTCCCCTTCGATCAGCTCAGGATCTCCTCCTCTCTTGTTACCTCGCTCCATAAGACTCTCCCCTAGTTTTAACAGCTTCAAGCACTCCCTAAAAACTCTACTATTCAGGGATGCATACAACCCACACTATTTAAAACTAAATACTTACCTATAAAATAAACCCTAAGATAGCTACAATATCATTCATAATTACATTGTAGCTATTTTAGGATTTATTTTTATTTTACAGGCAACTTTGTATTTATTTTAACTAGGTACAATAGCTATTAAATAGTTAATAACTATTTAATAGCTACCTAGTTAAAATAATTACAAATATACCTGTAAAATAAAACCTAACCTAAGTTACAATTACACCTAACACTACACTATCATTCAATTAATTAAATGAATTAACTACAATTAGCTAAAATTAAATACAATTAACTAAAATAAACTATAGTACAAAAAAAGAACGCTAAATTACAGAAAATAAAAAAATACAAGAAGTTTAAACTAATTACACCTAATCTAAGCCCCAATAAAATAAAAAAGCCCCCCAAAATAATAAAATGCCCTACCCTATACTAAATTACAAATAACCCTTAAAAGGGCTTTTTGCGGGGCATTACCCCAAAGTAATCAGCTCTTTTACCTGTAAAAAAAAAAAGTACAATCCCCCCCCCCAACATTACAACCCACCACCCACACACCCCTACTCTAAAACCCACCCAATCCCCCCTTAATAAAACCTAACACTACCCCCTTGAAGATCACCCTACCTTGAGCTGTCTTCACCCAGCCGGGCACAAGTGGTTATCCGATCCGGGCAGAAGTCTTCATCCAATGGGGCAGAAGAGGACATCCAGATCGGCAGAAGTCTTCATCCTATCCGGGCAGAAGAGGACATTCGGACCGGCAGAAGTCTTCATCCAAGCGGCATCTTCTATCTTCTTCCATCCGACGTGGAGCGACTCCATCTTGAAGACATTCGGCGCGGAGCATCCTTCCAGCATGACGAACTAACGACAAATGACGGTTCCTTTAAATGATGTCATCCAAGATGGCGTCCCTCGAATTCCGATTGGCTGATAGGATTCTATCAGCCAATCAGAATTAAGGTAGGAAAAATCCGATTGGTTGATTTAATCAGCCAATCGGATTAAAGTTCAATCCAATTGGCTGATTGGATCAGCCAATAGAATTGACCTTGCATTCTATTGGCTGATCGAATCAGTCAATCGGATTGAACTTCAATCTGATTGGCTGATTAATTCAGCCAATCGGATTTTTCCTACCTTAATTCTGATTGGCTGATAGAATCCTATCAGCCAATCGGAATTCGAGGGACGCCATCTTGGATGACGTCATTTAAAGGAACCGTCATTCATCGTGTAGTCGTTGTGCTGGAAGGATGCTCCGCGTCAGATGTCTTCAAGATGGAGCCGCTCCTCGTCGGATGGAAGAAGATAGAAGATGCCGCTTGGATGAAGCCTTCTGCCGGTCCGGATGTCCTCTTCTGCCCAGATAGGATGAAGACTTCTGCCAGTCTGGATGTCCTCTTCTGCCCCATCGGATGAAGACTTCTGCCCGGATCAGATGACCACTTGTGCCCGGCTGGGTGAAGACGGCTCAAGGTAGGGTGATCTTCAAGGGGGTAGTGTTAGGTTCTTTTAAGGGGGAATTGGGTGGTTTTTAGAGTAGGGGTGTGTGGGTGGTGGGTTGTAATGTTGGGGGGGTATTGTAATTTTCTTTTACAGGTAAAAGAGCTGATTACTTTGGGGCAATGCCCCGCAAAAGGCCCTTTTAAGGGCTATTTGTAATTTAGTATAGGGTAGGGCATTTTATTATTTTGGGGGGCTTTTTTATTTTATTAGGGGGCTTAGATTAGGTGTAATTAGTTTAAACTTCTTGTAAAAAAAAAATCTGTAATTTAGTGCTTTTTTTGTACTTGTTTATTTTAGTTAATTGTATTTCATTTTAGCTAATTGTAGTTAATTAATGTAATTGATTTAATGATAATGTAGTGTTAGGTGTATTTGTAACTTAGGTTAGGATTTATTTTACAAGTAATTTTGTAATTATTTTAACTAGGTAGCTATATTATTTAGATTTATTTAAATAATAATTAAGTTAGGGGGGTGTTAGGGTTAGACTTAGGTTTAGGGTTTAATAACTTTATTATAGTGGCGGCGACGTTGGCGGCGGCAGATTAGGGGTTAATAGATTTAATAGGCTATGTGGGCTATGGCGGTTTAGGGGTTAATAATAGAATAGGTTTATTGCAGTGTGGGCTATGGCGGTTTAGGGGTTAATACATTTTATTAGTTATTGAGGTGGGGGATTGCGGTTGACAGGTAGATAGACATTGCACATGCATTAGGTGTTAGGGTTTTTTTGCAGGCATTTTAGGGAGTTACGGTGCTCCCATACTCAGCACAAGGCCTGCTACGACTGCTTTTTATGGCAAGGTGAAAATGGAGTAAGATTTCTCCATTTTCGCCACGTAAGGCCTTGCGCTGGATATTGGATACCGACTTACGACGCGGTCCCCATGTTAGCCTATGGGTGTAAAAATTGTGAGTGACGGGTGAAATATACGGCCGTAACTTGTATGCTAAGCCGTATATGTAATACCAAAAACGCGCAAAAACCGGCGTGGATCAGGCCTCACAGGAGAGCTATTGTCCTGCTGCCAGATTAGTCTCCGCCCCCCTTCATAAAAGTCCTAAAGTACTCTGGAGCTCCCCAAAAGTTCCTTTTGCGGTTTCCCTTGATACATACTGCACTTCCCCATGTTTACTACTACGCATGTGTTTTATAAATATTTACTTAGATATTCTATACATTGGTATATAAAATGTTCAGTCGGATGTTCGATAATAATATTTACATATTTCTCAATACTCTTCTATATCTTGCTGCACAATGGTGTTTTTATATGTATTGCTGAATATACTATACAATTTGACACATTTACTGTCCAGTCTGGAACAATCCTATAATCTTCAGTTATATATTTACCAATGTGAATCTTCCCTTATCTCATCATAACCAATGGTCTCAACCATTATGTAAGTGTCTATACAATTTATATGTTCTATTACTGTATTTTATTTGTCCTTTGTTATAAATAAGTTATATATATTTTCAGAATGTTTCAAAGCAGGAAAAAATGTGAAAATTAGTGGTCAAGTTTCTTTTACACATTTTTCTGTGATGCTGCAGTTATGACGGTATATTTTCAACAATATGCATGCTATGATTTTTGCTTTCTGTATTCATACATCTTCTGATATATTGCATGCATGTTGTATTATGACTTGGACCTCAATAAAAATTATATTAAAAAAAATTACAAAAATTATAATTTTTAAAAAAAAAAAAACAACTCCCTTCTTTATCTAGCAGCTGTGACTTGACCTCATAATTCAAATTCTTATTAAAAAACATGCCACCCCTCTCTTCCTTCCAACTGCCGGGGCCACGATTCTTAGTTTATCTGTTTGAGACAGCTATGCGATAAGCTCTTCCACAGGCCTAGGATTCATTTTGCAACTAGCTGAGACTACGCAACATAAAGATCTCAAGTGGATGCTCCTGTGATAGTAGTGAAGCATAGGTCTGGGGCTGCCGTGTTTCCCCCCCCCCCCCAAACTCTGGGGTTAAGATATTATTTAATAGGATACCCGACCGTACATAGCAGCAATATTAGACTTTTCTCTCTTACCGATTAAGGCCTGCTCAGATATCACCAACATGGTGTGTGACAAACATATCATTAAGGAAATAACCTATCTTCTAAAAAGATTCCAAGCTTCGTTTGAAAAGGCGCTGAAACAGCGAAGCATGGTTTCCAGAATGTTCCCCTTATTGAGGAGTTCCACAAGGGCGACGATATGACGCCCCAGAGTTCCCTGCTTACCCTACATGCTCCCCAGTTGGCGGTGGAAATTGATCAGACGGAACCTACTGGTCTTAGTCAGGGATCTGCTGTTGGAATCCCAGAGAGAGGAGCAGAGAGCCCGGCTCCGATCAGCACCTTCAGCTACCTTCTGTCCCAACGCCAGAACTTTTACCGGATGGCCGTAGAGAAGGAAGGGACACTTTGACAAGGATATCATGGTCCGGCACGATACCAGCTAATCCCCACAAAGGCTACCCCTTTATCTACGCTCCACACATTACAGGGACTAAAGATTGGGCTGGGCTTGAATACGGCCATAACTTACTTCACCAAAGAGCGAGAGCAGCTTATACGCAGACAACAATGGAGCACCTATTTGATAGACTCCGCTCCCTGTGGCGGAGTCTCTGCTTCATCTCCCCCTACTCAGTACCCTAGCGGGGATGGTTACCTGCAGAATGCAGCGGATGGCCCCTTGGCAATGGCGCGGAAGCGATGGAGCTGCAAACAGAAAATAGGGGTAGGCTAGAAGTCATCCCACAGGACCGATGTCAGATAAGTTCTGTATCCCCCTTTATCCTTCTGGCCTCAATTCCGTATTAAACTTCTGCCTTTCAGATGCCGTTCTCTGGGTCTGGCTAACGGGACTAATGTAGAGACTCTTGCTGGGACACTATTTATAATGTATACTCCGATGTACTTTACTAGTTAAACTATTATTTTATGTACTAAACTGAAGCCTGTCCCATTCTACCATATGTGCTGACATTTGTCTCCTCAGGGAGCTCTATTCATTTGTATGGTTGTTGAAATATTTAGTAATATGTAGGGATGTGCATATGACGATCTGAATTATAGGTGTGAAATTGTACATATTACTCATGGGTCAATCCGTCTACACATGGTATGTACAAACAGCTACAGATTGCTTCATTCTATGCCGCAAATATAATGATAAGCTACTGCATACTCAGAAGTTCTAACCCAGTTAGGTGTTTACTTTCTACTCTACTTGAAGCGTTAGCCCATGTTGTTAGTACATATTCCATACTCAGAGTATCATATCTACATAAGTAGCTTAAAATTATATTAAATCCCCACCACAAGTCAAATAACACAGTTATATCCTCTGAAGTTTCAGATAAGGGGTCCTGTATGTACTGTATAGGTGTTCTCTCAAGCCATAATAGTATACACTTATATCTCAATATTCACCTGCCTAATATATTCTATGTGGGGTTTGGATTACTAGAGACCACACAATTATGTTGAGACCAATACTTTACTCTGCCCCTAGAGCTCTATAGCATATGATTGGCAACTACATGGTAGCTAAATTCTAGATTTTCTTTGCTACCCCCACCTAAAGAACAGGTCCTCTGAGTTATTTCTATCTTAAATTAAGCTCTTATTAGGATCTTGGATGTCTGTTTACAAACACCCTAGCATGTTATCTATAGCTCCTTTTATACCGTGTACCACGTCAAGTTATCCTAGGTAGATATGTCATTTATATCCGACCCTATATAACAGGAACTTAACACTGGTTGTCTCCCACGTATTGCTATCCCAGAATTAGAGTAATTTTGATGTACTAGATAAGGTTTCAAAGTGACATTCCTTAACATTCTACCCTTAGACTCCACTCTAATATATTTGTCCTTCCACATGATGGCAACAGAAACCCTTGTAAATTCTAAGAGAGGCCTATAAATTCATTAGAGATATTGTAAATATTGCTGTTACTATTATATATGTACTCTGTTCTTACAGTTCGCGTTTAAAAATACAAAATGAGGATGTTATTTAAGACCCAAAAGTGTCTCTTTTGTTTAGGAAAGAACTCCTATATTTTGATAATATATTGAGGAGGTCCAAACGCGGCCTAATGTGACATTCAGGAGGGTAATTGAACATTAGGCATTTGATTAATACACTATACCTGGGAATTTTTCTTTTAGGAATATACAATGTATAAAAACTCCATACAATATAATATCTGTATTCCATGAATGATGTTATATTACTTCATAATTTATGTATGCCTTATTTTAATCCTCACATAAAAATCTATAAAAAAACAAAAAACAAAAAAAACAGCCTGTTGAGATCTAATACAGAAAAAAATCAGATAACAGTTCAGTACCTTGTTGAACCTTAACATTTTTTAAAAATTGTTTATCCTCTTCAGAGTTATCTATCAATACCATTTTTGAGTTATGAAAGATTTTCAGTTTAGCCGGGTAGATCATAGTGGCTCTAAGCCCAAGATTAATCATTTGTGTACACAGGGGTGCCATCTCCCTTCTTTTATTTAAAGTTTCTGCGGAAAAGTCTTGAAAGATCAGGATTCGGCTATTATTATATTCAAACGAATTTCGCTTGCGATAAAGAGTTAAAATCTTTTGCTTGTCCTGAAAGTTCAAGAATCTTACCATAATTGGTCTTTTTGGAGTATATGTACTATCTTTTATCTTAACCGAACCTAGTCTATGGGCTCTTTCAATTACCAAAGGGAGCTGATCAGGGGGAAACCCCAGGGCTTGAGGTAAGAACATAGACACTAATTATCACCTGAACATTTCTATGTTAAAAAGGAAGATATTTTACCTCAAATTTCCTAAGTATTCACACTCCACTTTAAAGAGACTGGAAGCAGCGAGTCAGGATGTTGGACTTGAAAGGGAGTGTGCATCTGACATATGTAGGCATAGTCATGTTATTTTCCTATTCAGTTTAACCCCTTAATGAACACAGCACTTTTCAATTTTCTTACCGTTAAGGACCAGGGCTATTTTTACATTTCTGCAGTGTTTGTGATTAGCTGTAATTTTCCTCTTACTTATTTACTGTACCCACACATATTATATACCGTTTTTCTTGCCATTAAATTGACTTTCTTAAGATACCATTATTTTCATCATATCTTAATATTTACTATAAAACAAATTATAAAATATGATGAAAAATGGAAATAACACACTTTTTCTAACTTTGACCCCCAAAATCTGTTACACATCTACAACCACCAAAAAACACCCATGCTAAATAGTTTCTAAATTTTGTCCTGAGTTTAGAAATACACAAAGTTATAGGGCAATAAGTACAAGTAGCACTTTGCTATTTCCAAACCATTTTTTTTTCAAAATTAGCGATAGTTACATTGTAACACTGATATCTGTCAGGAATCCCTGAATAACCCTTCACATGTATATATTTTTTAAAAGAAAACAACATAAGGTATTAAAACTGGGGTATTTTGACTCTTTTCATGCAACCATTTTACCACCAATCTATGCCAAAGTTTAAAAAAAACCTAAAAAAAAAAAATTTTTTAAGAATACATGTACTTAGAACTTTAAGGGTTACTGCCAAATAACACCCCAATATGTGTTCAGCAACATCTCCTGAGTACAGTGATATCACCCATGTATAGGTGTGTCGGGTTCTCTGGGGGCTAAAAGGCCTTATTGTTAGGGGGTGCATTCCAGTTTTCCAACTTGGAATTTTCACATCTATCATCATGCACCCATGTCCTATTTGGGACATTTCTGAAGCCGGCCAATACAATTTACCCCATCAAACCATATATTTTTTAAAAGTAGACACCCTAGGGTATTTGAAATGCTGGTATTTTAACACTTTCCATGCACTAATTCAACCACCAGTCTTTGTCAAATTTTTGGGTAGTCATTTTTTTGGGTTATTTTTCACACACATTGTACTTTAGGCATGGATTCTCAGCTCCTGTTATGTGTTACTGCCAAAGAAACCCCAATATGTGTTCAGCAACATCAATGTATTGTATATGGAGTGTTTTGATGCCTTTAATGCAACCGTTTTAGCCAAAAAAAAAGGTAATTTTTTTATTTTTACACTCCCATTGATTTTTTACTGTGATTTAGGAGAGTTTGTTGTAAGTTATTGCAAGAAAACACTCCGGGTTGTTTTCTGCAAGACCCCCTGAGTTCACCCATGCCCCCCATGCATAGGTTTGCCAGGATTTTGGAAAGGTTCAGTTACAATTGTATGACTTGTAATTTGAGTTAAAAGTGAGAGCATTTCTTCTGATAGGCCTATCTTTAGTTTGGGGCCTATCGCATACCCAGTTTTATTTATTGACATGAAAGTGTATATATTTGAAACGTTGACACCCCAAGGTATTGTATATGGAGTGCTTTGATGCCTGTGATGCAACCGTTTTAGCAAAAAAAAATAGGAGAAAGTGTATGGTGGTAATTTTTCAATTTTCATTTTTACACACACATTGCTTTTTGACTATGATTTAGGAGAACCTGTTGTAAGTTATTGAAAGAAAACACTCCAGGTTGTTTTCTGCAAGACCCCCTGAGTACACCCATGCCCCCATGCATAGGTTTGACAGGGGTTTTGGTAAAATACAGCACCAATTTTAGAACTTTTAAAAAATAGAACAGGAAAATGTAAAAATCTGGCACAGTAAAAGTAAAAAAAAAAAAAACTCAGTAACCAAAAAAACCCTATTTTTTTTTTACCAGTGTGTGATACCGCTTGAAGCAGTCCCCAATGCAGAATCTAGGCTGTCCAGGGCAATCAGGACAGTAATAGGTGGTGTCCTTACTCTGCCCCCTCTTGGTACCGACTGCATTTTTTCTAAGGATTCTTCTTCGCCGCAGTAGGGGGAATTTTGAAAATAAAATGGGTAACCCCAACTCTGCTCTCTCCCATCACCGCCCGGGTAGCAGGTGCATCTTGGTACAAAATCCCCAAAATTATCTGGAGCTGAAACTGTAAAAAAGTCAGTTTCATTTCTGGGGTTTGCTTTTTTGAACAACAAAAAAGCGTTGTGGGTTGCAATCTGCATTAAGTAAATTGCAACCTTGTTGTACCACGCCGTTGTCTTCTGCATAATTAGGTAGGGTTGCAACAGCTGATCTACTAGATCAACCCCACCCATATGCCGTTATAAGCCTTGATGCACACTGGCTTCCTTGTGCTCTCAGTTCTGCCATGTACAGAGACCACCACAGTTCTGTTTGTGTGGATGGTGGTAAGAAGGTATACATCCTTCTTGTCTTTGTACTTAACTGCCAACAGCTCCTCTTGGCACAGAGTTGTCATGGGAAACCTGTGCGGTTCTTTCGAATTGTACAGCAAGCTACTGTATCAAAACAAAAGGACCCTTGTATAAAAATTATATAAATACAAGTGGTACCCTTTGTTCATCAGGGGTAATATCAGGTCCCAGACAATCTTGCCAGTGGTTCCCATATGTTCTGGGCAGCCTGGAGGGTCAAGGTGGATATCCTTTCCCTCGTACACCCGGAAGGCCTGAGTATACCCAGACTCGTTCTCACAGAGCTTATACACCTTTACTCCATACCTGGAGCACTTGAAAGGAATATACTGCTTGAATCCCAGACTTCCCTTATACTTCATCAGGAATTCATCCACGAATATATTCCTTCCAGGTGTATAAGCCTCTGCAAACCTGGCAGTAAAGTGGGTAATCAGGGGGCGGATTTTATACAGCCTGTCAAACTTGGGATGCTCCATAGGGGGGCACAGGCTGTTGTTGCTGAAGTGCATGAAATGTAGAATCATTTCATACCTCTTCCTCAACATACACTGGTAGAAAATGGGGTAGAGCAAATGGTGCTACTGCTCCAGTAGGAGCGGATGGAGGGTTTCTTTACGATGCCCATCAGAATAGTCAATGCCCAGAATTTTTTAAATTCTGGCACATTGATGGGTGCCCATTGCTGCTTTGCCAAAAAAGTGTCAGGCTTTGTAGCACGGAACTGATGGGCATATAAATTAGTTTGGGCGACAATGTTCCCTAATACATTATCTCCCAGAAACACCTCCATAAACTGTTGGGGGCTAAATCCTGCCACATCCACATTTATGCCAGGATTTACAGTGAAGGGTGGGATATCTGGCCTCTGGTGATGAGGCATTACCCACTCTTCAGCAGCAATGCCAGCTGGAGCAACACGTCTCCTTCTGGCAGGGGGGCTTGCAGCCACAGATACATCATTATCAGTTGAGACTGTATCTATGTAATGACATAGAGGTGTCTGACTCTGACGCAAGGATGGCATACGCCTCCTCAGCACTATATGTTCTCTTTGACATGATTTATTTTTATGTCACAGAAAAAAAAAATACTAAAAAAAAATCAACACTAAATTTAAATTAACTAAATGGCTCTGAAAATAGCCGTTGGGTCTCACAAGAAATTACTAAAAAAAATTAACCCCTAGAAAAAATGCACAGAGAGCAAAAAAGTGCTTCTGTGCTACTGCCAGTGATTTATTGTGATCACTGGCAAGCTAGGGGTTAATGGCTCTGAAAAGAACCTTTGAGTCTCACAATTTTTAACAAATATATTATCTAAATCTCTCTCTCCTAAACACAGATCTCTCTCTTCCACAAAAACGCAAGTGAGGAGATCCACACTGGTCAGAGTCAATATTTACTAATATTGACATGATCAGACAAATGGGATATTTTATTATTAAAATTTTATTTATAGGGGAAAGCTCAGATTGAATTACCCTAGCCTGCCCCTATGATGAGGCAGGCTAGGGACACCCCCAGAAGCCCCATGATGCACTGGACATCGCCATCTTTGAAGCCACATGGGGGAGGGGGGCTATATGGGTCTTTTTTTTTTTAATTATATTTTTATTGAGGTTATAATAAAAGTTACTTAACATATTCATCCAATAACAAAGATAGCATAATCCTGAAAGATACATCCTCATTACATAAACATAGTCGTAAACCAGAGAAATAGCAGGTCTTGGAGTGAATTCTGTGTGCCTTTGGAGGGAAACGTGTACAATAGTCATGGAAATACATCTATGTCCCGTAGTCATAAGACCTTCATGGAAATGTAGACGTGTACAACGGATAAGAGGCAAATGAGATTGCTTTAGTTAACTATGTAAAACAGGGATGTCAGTAACGGAGTATATGTTTATACATAAAATAATGGAACCTCAGTTTTATGGTTTATATATAAGAAATGTGGCCCACGCCTTACCGTGAAGAGAATTTATAGGGTTATTTATTCTAATAGGATTGGGGCAAGTGTGGGACAGTATTTGTTCGGTCACTCTGAGACCCAGGTGGTCAAGAAAGAAGAAAAAGAGTTCAGCGGACAAGAGCCGCTCGTGTTAGAAAAGGAGGGGAATGAAAGGGAATGAGGAGCATGCTAAATTGATACAGTGAATGGGGCTATTAGAGGGCTTATTATAAAGTGACCAATATGAGCTTTACATGTAGTAATGCTCCATTTAGTTAACTACTGAGGCAGTGCATGGGGATAGTTTGGGTTAGGAGTGAAGGAGTATCACAAAGTATACAACCTAGAACATACCTTGGGTGAGGTAGGTGAACATCTCATGTGACACAGAACTTTAAGCGTAGGAAGCAGACATAACAATCATAACAAGATACTAGGATAAGCCTTGACTGTCTTCAAGTGCACCTAGAGTTCATAATCTATACAGTGTAAACACATAGGAACAGAACAGAGGGTTTCATACATTAGTCCTAGCCTTAGTGTGTAAACAGTGTGAGAAGGAAGACTGGACACAGCTGACTAAGTCAGTCTATGGCATACAATCATATATCACATAATATAAATGAGGAACAGTAAATACATACAGGGAACCAGATTGCGTTATAAATGAGCTTCTAAGTCATGAAACCTTGCATAAGTAGTAGCTAATATATCCACTTCTGACAGTAGTGCAGGCTAAGTGTAGGGGAGCCTAAATGTAAAACATTTACAGTCGGCGAAAAGGACTGTGCAGATACCACAATTCCTCCTCATATGGTGTAGCAGATTAATACCTAAGCATTCACATAATACAAAATAGAAGTGTAGAGCCGGGTGTTCTAATGATAAGGCTAATACTATGGTGACGTTAGCACTGAACCAACGTGTTGGGTCTACTTCATAAAGATGGGTTATCGCTAGGCACAGCACCTAATGCCAATCTTCCGGTATAACCTGGTTTGAGGAACATGAAAGGTACCATAAGTTAGCGCAGTAGCACAGTTCATGATCTGGATCATGGGGCTCACTAAAATGGAAAGTCACCAGTGAAGATGCAATGGGCAGAGTTAAATGGGTGGTAATATTAATAGGCTAGTCAAATAAACATAACCTATGACAAATGGGCTAGATAATGCTGCTCGAAACTATACCAGAATTCTAAACTATATAGTCATCAATCAAATATATACAGTAATTATGGAGTAGCAGCATAACCCTTTTTAGGTGAGACTAAGAGTGAGGTCAGTAAATAAAAGCATGACTCCAAAAACAACAAAGGGTGGTCTCCTCTGCTAGGTATATAAGTTCAGTGTGCGTGATCTAGAGTAAGCAATATCATAACCAACTCAAGTGACATATACTGTTAAGGCCAATTAAAATCAGTGATGAGGACATGAGCTGCTATGTATACCATCAGCAGAACAAGCAATAAATAATGTAAATAGTATAAAATTGGTCCTCCAACTTACTCCTATAACACGTGGATCTAATGGAACTCTTAGTAAAGAGCTAGCAATAACCCCCCCGTTATTGTACTAGGGGCAAAATAGTAAGTAACAATTCAAAAGCAACAAAGAGAATATATCTATCAGGGAGCAATTTGGATAACAGGAGGATACATTTCTGCAGTGTAAATCTATGTTAATTAATGTAATCTTGCCGTTCCACAGTCTCAGCGAGATAAGACAAATTCTACAAGGTACTGAAGGAGGATAGTCTCATTATATCCTTATATCTTAAGATCATCATCTAAGAGAGCCATTATCAAGAAGTCAGTATCCTAGAATAGAACAGACATTACTTCAGTGGTAGAATCTAGTTACCCCACACCAGTTCTGATTATAGATGTGGATAATCGCAGAGAGAGCTTGGGGCAAGCCTCCTTCAGGGCCCACGTAGAAAAAGGAAGGGCTGCAGATGACCAGATCCATCCGGGGCTGAGATCTCCTTCGAACTGTGGTATAGAGAGGTGAATACCACAGGACAGTGTAGCCAAGCTTAGTGAACTGTGTAGATGCTTCGTTAGCATTGTATCCCCCAACATTTGAGCCGCTTCAATATGCACTGACGACTTCAGTGAACTGACAGGGTGAGAGCTCTCAATGGCTACTGCCGTCTCCACTGTGTGAGCTTCGCCGGGTTCAGACTCCCTCCGTTGTCCGCTCCGAGGATATAGGATGCCTGCTGCTGGGGGACAATACTGGGGCCCCGTTTCACCTCCCCGGACAGCAAAGGCAATAGAGTTGGAATCGAGTGAAGTCGTTGTAGAGAGAGTCTCCACCGCTGAATCGGCTCTGACGTGCAGCGCATCAATGCAGTCCGCATGATGCTGGTCCAAACGGGCAGACAGGTTTTTTAGTAGTAAAATAATAAGTGCCATCTATGTACTGTCTCTCAATGCTATCAAGTACGCTAGGGTAGGCCTCTGTCCTCCGTGGGGCTTGTGATGTCACTGACAATAATTGTGGTTTTCGCGCCATTTATTTCTACCGCTCCTAATTTAGGCTCCTATGTTATCACAGCTCCAGCCCATTTGGTGCTCCGTCTTTGAGATTTATAAGTAGGTATTTAGCGGTTAATAGGATCCTTGAGGTAGATGGAGGTCAGTTTAGAGCTATAAAGTTCGTTATTCAGCATCTTTAAGCTGCCTTCCTTTCAGGAATCGATCTGGCATTAGCAAGATGCTGGAAAAGTTGTGATAAGGCAAGTTCTAGCTAGTCTTGGATCTGCTGATGGTCCAGTAACATTTTTATAACCCATCTGCTTCTGTAATAGCTATTTTTTGGCTCTTATATTATGTCATACTTAGGAGCTCTGCAGTGTTGCGTCTCTTTCCCGGCTAGCTCCGTATATGGGTCTTTTTAATAAAAAAAAAAAATATATATATATATATATATATTTATTCTTTATGATATGTTACTAAGTGCCTTGACCCACGAGGCACTTAGTACACTGTCAGAGCATCAGAAGCCTGCCTGATGGCTCTGCCTGACTGCTGGGCTCCACGTGGAGTGAATGAGACCAGAAGTGATCGCTCTGTGGGATCGATCAAAACGGAGCCCGGCAGTCAGGAACAGTATTGCAGGATGCCTCAACATTGAGGCATCTTTACAATACTGTTTGAGCAATGATACTTTTTTTTTTTTTTCTCTTTAATCTTTTATTGAGATTCTTGCTTCATTAACATCATGCAAATAACATAACAAGTAACATACATGGATCATTAAAGTTACATCTTCTCAGTAAAAGCATAACTGACCAATAAGTTTCAGGTATCTACAAATGAGAATGGTACATCACAAAGTTATCGTAAGTTTGAGAATCTCGTTTTTTAACATTAAGATAATAGCATTTAACAGAGGTTAGTGCGATGGCTACTCATGAGCCAATTGATATAAGAAACGTCATTGCTACTAAAATGGTAACCACAAAAATTATATGTGTAAAATGGAGTATAGGAAATTTCAGAGTAAGGGAGATGTTCAGCGGGTAAACACAGCTGTAAGTATAAAGGGGAGGGGAGAGGGAGCGAAGATGATAAAGTAAATGGGCTTACCTCCCCAAGGTAATAGATGCCACTTAAATATAACAAATATACCCATATTGGCTAAGGAAGGCTGATAGTACCAGCAGCGTCCCTTTAAAATGGATTATATGTTATGGGATAAATGATGGGTGTAATTCTGGATATTGTTGCTGAAAATTGTTACTCAGAATCCCTCCCACCCTCGCCGGCTGAGGGAAGGGAACCCAAGTCCACTAAACACTGTTGGTACATATAGATTATAAGATCATATATAAATTGTCATCAGCCATTATAAAAAGGATAAATTGCGGATAAGATGAAATTCGATCATAACAGAAGTTTATATGTGGCTTGTTAAAGAATTTCTCAATAGGAGAGGGGAGGGGGAGAGAGGGGGGGGCAGAGCCCTCTGGCATGGAACAGGCCTATGTCATTGAATTAAATAGTATAACACATGGATGGCACAAATAGGGATGATAATACCACAGTTGATAGGCCACCCACATTGCTACAGCCAGGCCATAAAGAACATGATGTTAACAGACTTATATAACGCATTTAACTTGCAAGCACAACATTCTAATAAAGAAAGGTTATGTTGTAGACAATATGATATTTAGATCGTAGAGTAATACAATACTAAACTGCCAAAGATATATACTCTATAAATAGCTAACGGCGTCACAAAAATGTCATATAGAGGGTACAAATAGTATGGCATACTGAGCATATTGTTTCACATGTTGAACACACTAAGTCATCCATGAGTGAGCCAGAGCTATTAGTTAACAATTTTTCCTTAGAAGGTGGGAATAGAAATCCACACTATAATGGGATATGTTCACCAGCTTAACAGACATCATCAGTACACTACTCTTATGGGGATTTAAATATGTAGTGGGATATTTCTATATGTTTGAGCGTATAGATTGACTAACTATCAGGGTTATTGAGAACCTTCTATACATAAAAAAATAAGCTGAAAACATCAGTCTACATGAGTACAGTACCAACTATTTGCATGTTTCTGCTAAATAACGTTGTGAACTATCTGTCCAGTCTGACACCTGTAAGTTATTCTCGTAGTAATCTTGAGTATAGAAGAATATTACTTTAAACGTAAAATTATAGGCCAATTGGGTTTTTCAATGACAAACAAACCTGAAGTCATACCTATAAACAAATTGACAGTGCAGCTAATATAGTAATGGCAGTAGTAAGTCTGAGAAGCTATCTTAATATAAAGCTACAAAAAATATACAAACCATATGTCATAAACACATCAGAATACAGAGCATTAAACAACAAATATATCCTAGAGACCTGAGTATCCATAACCAAATGTCTTATAGAAAATAAAGAATTAAGTCAGGGTGAAAAGGGATTCCAAGCAAAACAGTAATTCGATTATATAGTGCACAACAATTACAGCATAATTCAAAGTAACTGCTATGGCAAAATGGTTATCTCTCACCTATCTTAACTAACAAAGACTCTGTGCCAAAGTTTATTATGTAGGATATCATCAAACCAACCTAATAAAAGGCAGACCCCCAGGATATATATATATATATATATATATATACAATACACTTTCAAATAATGTGAAGTAAGAACTATAAATTTGACACAAGCTCATATGGGTTAAACATTAAAATATGTGCTGAACAAAATAGGGACTAGGCTTTCAGTAAGTAGGAAGGTAGGTCAGTGATATCAGGAGTGCGACTTTGGCCAAACAGATCATGTCACAGCAAAATCCAGCTCACTGCAAAGGCAGTATTGTAGTAGCTGCGGCTGACTGTAAAAGTTAACCACCAGGATCTCATAGCCACAGCCTCATCCATGGCAGTGCTCGAAGTCCTATGCCCTCTCTTGTGATAAGACTTCTATCGGCATGGTTATCAAATAGATCCATAGACCATCCTGATTGGGAGTGGTAGTACTGGGTAAACGAACTACTTAAGTCCCATCTGTGAGTGTACAGCTTCTCTGTATTCGTGGGTTGCTGCTTTTTTTACCCTTGGATCCTATTGCAGAATATTGAAGCCCTTTTTGTGGTCTTTTCAAATTGATGCCGCCCGTTTGCAGTGCCCCAGTCTACATGAGCCTGTGACCCCGTACTTGGCAGATATAGAGTCAAAAGACCTGGTTGAGGGGGTCTCTTAGTGCCGTCTCCCTTCTTACCAGCAGATAGGCTCGCGGGAGTCATCCGGTGACCCACACCACGTGGGATGATCTGTACCCTGTTCTGTGGAACTGCGATAGCTTTACTCGGTTTCTTGAGCACAGTCTCAAAGCTCCGATTTTGCTGTAGGTCATAGCCTGCTGTCTGCTTGATCTCAACCTGCACAAGCAGCTGAAATAAGCTCCGTTGCAAGTCCCTGAAGTGCTGGGTCAACGCAGATTGGACCCTCTGTTCCCAAGCATCTACTACTTCCATGACTGATGAAGGGTGCCGTTCCAAAGTGAAAAGTTGGTTTTATTATCTGCCGCTGAGGATTCTTGTTGTTATCCGGGCAGCTGGGGTAGTTAGATATGATATTCTGGGGCTACTGCCTCTCCTTAGTAAACCGCCATCTTGATGTTCTCTGGTGTCCTGATCACTGCATGGATTGACCTGACTCTGTATCTGCTCCTGTAGCAAAAGCATTTGTATGTTCCCACACTCGATCAAATAGTATCACATATAGCTGGGACCAAGTTTTATATGATTTTAGGCTGACACATACAATAAACATATCCCTTTTAGTTGTTCCAGAGTCGGGAGGTCTGTAAGAGTGCGGCCATTCACTTCGGCGGTTAGCTCCGCCCCCCGCAATGATACTTTTTTTATTGGACTAACTATACATTTATAAGTGAAACGCTTTCGGTAATATTCCTTCCTTTCTTAAAGGGACACTAAACACAATTTTTTTTCTTTCATGATTCAGATAGAGCATGCAATTTTAAGGAACTTTCTAATTTACTCCTATTATCAATTTTTCACTCCCCTCATCCCCCAGTCATTCTTTGCCTTTCGTCACAGGAGGTTGGCAGAGAAGTGTCAGAAGATTCAGAGTAGTCTCTTATGGAGGGTAGTAGTCTTCGCAATGGGACTGGAGTTTTAAGTATTCCTGTCAGCCTTTCAGTGAGAGCTTGGGTGAAAGTTAGAGTACTCCGGAGATGCAGGGGGAGTTCTTCTGCGAAACCATCCCGACTCAAATTAACAGCTCCTTAAGCAAACCGCGTTAACGAGTTTGGCTGCCTGCTTTCTGCTCTCAACTCCATGTCAGGAGCGCTGCTACTAACCTGTCACACTTGAAAGGCCGTGTTTCTGTTCTACGGCATAGATTCTGGAAAGATCGTTTCATCTTTTATACATGTATGATAACGCTAGAAGACAGGGTCACAGTGTGACTCCTTTTGTCTGTATAGAATCAAGGGTTAATATCACCTGAGGGGGATTATTGAAAAGAGCGGAATAATCTTATATGTTTATTTGATTTTATGCTGCTTCTATGTGTGAGATGTTATGGGCTCATAGGCTGTTATGGAATATACAGGTTTCACTTTCACTTTGGAAGCCATGCAGCTTACAAGCTTGGCGCGCTTTTTCTCATAGACGGTCCTACATTGTGCACCATATGATTCTTTGTCTATCAGAGAGGAGTCCTAACTCTCTGTACTGTCTGGGTCATGGGAGGTGGTGAGTACCACAGCCATTGGGATATAAAGATGCAGTTTTTTTTAATAAAATAATGTTTTATTTTTATAGTTCTCCGGTTATTGCACTAGCGATGGAGGATTCTGTTATTAGAGGGCACACCCTCTATTCCTAAAGAGTAATTCCTGTTTATAATGTGAGGAGGCCTTACCGCTCCCTCAATTATGTTCCATATGCCTTCATAATGTGATAATATCAAACATGTTTGATATCACTGAGCCATCCACCTCTGAGGAGTTGACGTCCAGTGAGTTGCGTACCCTACATGCTTATCTCTCTACACATGCAGTTTCCTGTTGCATTGCTGATCCTCCATCTGGAGGGGGCCATTTTTCACCAGATGTTACTGCGCAGCTCAGACGGCGGCCTTTAATGCTTTACCTCGCCCTGCTAAGCGCAAGCGAAAGGTTACGTATTGCACTCCTTCCCAGAGTACATCAGATAATTTATTGGATTTAACTGATTGAAGTCTCAGAAAGAACTTCATCTTCTGATAACCCTGAGTAGGAACATTCTGGGTCGGAGTCTGCTGCCTCTAAACCTCCGGCTGCCGAGGAACCAGACTTTAGTTTTAGGAATTTGCGCTTTCTTCTAAAGGAAGTTTTTTGGCGAATTCAGTGGTTCCAGAGGCCACATTGCCTGAGGAACCTTTAATTCCAAAATTGGATAGAGTTTGAGGACAGGATGGTATCCTTCCCTGCTCCTGTTAGATGGCGAATATATTAAGAATGAATGAGACTGGATTGTTCCTCTCTTCTCCCTTTAACAAATTGTTCCCTGCCCTGGACTCTCAATGGAGTTATGAGGTTCCGTCCCTAAAAGGGGATGGCGCTATCTTCACCCTTGCTAAACGTATTACTATCTCAGTTGAGGATAGTTCTTCATTTTAAGAGCCCATGAGTAAAGGATGGACACTCTGTTAAGACAGTTGTTTTCAACATACGGGATATTTGTTTCAACCGGAGGCGGCCGTTGCCGTAGTTGCTGGAGAAACTACCTTTTGGTGTGACTCCTTATAGGATTTATCGGGGTGGAGAGGTTCCCTTGACGTTACTCAGGAAAGATTTATGGCCTTGAGGGTTGCTAATTCTTTTATCTGTGATGCTATTATGCAGATTATTCGCCTAAATGCTAAGGCTTTAGCCTTTTCTGTTCAGACCCGTCTGGCTCTGGCTGAAGTCATGGTCTGCGGATATTCTAAGTCTAGACTTCTTTCCCTCCCCTTTAAGGGAATGATTTTGTTTGGTCCAGGCCTGGACTCAATTATCTCCATGGTTACAGGGGGCAAGGATGCCCTTCTACCGCAAGAGAATATGAATGAGTCTAAGGACAGGTTTCGGTCTTTTCGTTTTCATAACGCCCATGTCAGCAGTCCTCCGCTAAGCCTGATTAAACCAAGAGCTCTTGGACGCCGGCTCAGTTCCGGAATAAATTCAAGCAGAGCAAGAAGCCCGCCGAGTCTAAGTCGGCATGAGCGTGCGGTCCCCGGTCCTCTTCTAGATCGTGTAGGGGCAAACTGTAGCTCTTTTCAGTCGCTTGATTCAGGGACGTGCAGGATCCATGGGTCCTGGAGGTCATAGCTCAGGGTCACAAGATAGATTTCAAGTCTCTGCTACCTAAGGGCAGTTCAGCTTTTCTGGGGTGCGTACGGGATCTGTTATCTTAGGAGTTATTGCCCGAGTGCCTATCGCAGTGTGAAGTTTAGGATACTATTCAAACATTTTTCGTGGTTCCAAAGAAGGAGGGAACTTTCTGTCCGATTTGGACCTGATGTGCTTAAACAAGTTTTTAAATGTCCCCTCGTTCAAGAGAGAGATAATAGGTCCATTCTTCCCCTCGTTCGAGAAGGGCAGTTCATGACCACAATAGATCTGAAGGATGCTCCCTTCACGTACAAATCCTCATGGACCACTTCCAGTTCCTAGGGTTTGTGTTCCTGGACCAACACTTCCAGTTTATTGATTTTGTCTAGCTGGTATAGTGGGGAGCATAACTGCCTACAAGTAGTTGACCTAGGGTTGATCCTGGCCAACGCAGCATTCTCCACGAAGTTTTTCAGAGAGTGGACCATTCAGAATTTCTCCTGTCTTCTTCGATCCCATGTATGGAAGATAAATCTAGAGAGAGTTTTCTTGTATCGAGTACCGGGGGGGGATTCCCAGGTACTATAATAGTCTCCATGGACATGAGAATTTTTCTAACAGACCAGAGACATTGCAGGCTAGCTTCAACATGGCTTGCCCTCCAGACCTCCTTAAGGCCATCTGTGGCTCGGTGTAGGGAGGTGAATGGTTTCATGGTGTCCAGCATGGACATCATTTCCTTGCCAGGTTTCACCTTAGACTGTTGCAACTGCGCATGCTGAAGCAGTGGAACAGCGATCATTCAGATCTGTCTCCACAGATTTCTCTGGACAACAGATTGAGAGAAGCGCTCTTTGGGGTTTTTGTCCGGTTCACTTGTCCAAAGGGATGTCCATCTCAAGACCATACTGGGTGATTGTGACTACGGTTGCAAGTCTGTCTGGAAGGGCCTATGGACTCAGGAGGAAAAGCTCCTTCCCGATCGCATTTGGATCTTCGGGCAATATACAATGCTCTGAAGGCTTGGCCTGTGCTGGGTTCGTCCCAGTTTATCAAATTCTAATCAGACAATATATCCTCTGTGGCTTACATCAACCATCAGGGGGGAACGAGAAGCTCCCTAGCTATGAGGGAAGTATCTCGGATTCTGGAGTGGGCGGAGACCCACTTATGTTCGCTGTCAGCGATCCACATTCCTGGTGTGGACAACTGGGAAGCGGATTTCCTCAGCAGACAATACTTTAATCCGGGGGATTGGTCTCTCCATCCCGAGTGTTTGCAGAGATTTGCAAGAAGAAGATCTTATGACGTCTCATTAACTAGTTACCCAGATATGGGTCGAGGTACAGGGATCCTCAGGCAGAGTTAACAGATGCATTAGCGGTGCCTTGGAGGTTCAATCTAATTTATCTTTTACGGCCGTTACCACTACTTCCTAGTGTAGTGGCTCGAATCAAGCAGGCGTCAGTGATACTGATTGCTCCATCTTGGCCGCAAAGGATATGGTTCGCTGGCTAGTTGGGATGTCGTTATCTCCTCCGTGGAAGTTACCTTGTTGCAGGAATCTGCTGTCCAAGGTCTTTATGTTCATCTATGTCTAGATCTCTGAGGCTGACTGCGTGGAGATTGAACGCTTAGTCCTAGCCAAGAGAGGGTGGTTTGAGAGTGTTATTTTTACCCTCATTCGAGCTCATAGCTGCTTGCTCGTCGCATCTATCATAAGGTGTGGAGGACCTACTTATTCTGTTCTCCAGGATGAACTGGAGAAGGACTTTTCTACAAGTCCCCTGAGGGGTGAGATTTCGGCCCTGTCTGTGTTATTGCACAAGAGGTACGCTGAGCTTCCTGATGTGCAGTAACTTGTTAAGGCTCTGCTAGGATCCGACCTATGTTAGATCTATTGCTCCTCCTTGGAGTTTGAATCTTGTTCTTTAGGTTTTGCACGGGCTCCATTGGAGCCTATGCATGACATAGACATTAAACTATGTCTTGGAAGGTTCCTTTTCTATGGGCTATGGCTTCTGTGTGCAGAGTATCTGATTACTGCCTTGCAATGCGTCCCTCCTTATCTGGCTTTCCATGCTGATAAGGTTGTTCTACGAACCAAGTCAGGTTTTCTTCCTAAGGTTGTGTCAATTCACAACACCAATCAAGAGATTGTGGTTCCTTTCAACGTAATTCTAGATGGGATTTGTGCCTTGAAGTCCTATCTTCAGGCCACATAGGAATTTAGACAAACTTCTTTCTCTGTTTGTTCTCTTTCCGGGAAGCATGGGGGGCTTCTATGGAGCAGATTTGTAAGGCGGCTATTTGGTCCTCTTTACATTCTTTTGCAACATTTTACATATTTTATGTTTTTGTTTCGGCGGAAGCAGCTTTTGGAAAAAAAAAGGTTCTGCAGGCTGTGGTGCCCTCAGTATAGGGTCCGCCTCCTATTACCACCCCATTTTCTTCATTCAGTGTACACTAGAGCTTGGGTAATTGTTCCCACAAGTAATGAATGAAGCAGTGGACTCTCCTCCCATTAAGATGGAAAACATAAATTATGCTTACCTGATCATTTCATTTCCATCTGTGGGAGGAGAGTCCACTGCTCCCGCCTGTTTCTCCGGGGGGCGTGCCTAAATTTAATATTGTTCTTCTGGCACCATTTATACCCTGATATTTCTCCTACTGTTCCTTGTTCCCTTGGCAGAATGACTGGGGGATGAGGGGAGTGGGGGAGGTATTTAAGCAGTGGACTCTTCTCCCACTGATGGAAATTAAATTATCAGGTAAGCATAATTTATGTTTTTGTTTGTTTTTTGTATTTTCCATAATCTCCCAACTTTTTCGGAATTGGGGTTGTCTGTTTGTGTGTGTGTATATATATATATATATATATATATATATATATAACATCACCCCTTCCGTATTTTTATATTGGTCTTTTTTGTTCTTGGTGACGTCCGTGTTGTGACGCACCCCTTTTTTTTACTCCAATCCGATGTTGCTTAGAATCAAAGTGGGCGTGTCGACGTCTCGTCCGGCTCTTTTAAATTTGCGTCGCTTGTGTTAGTTCGGTAATTGCTTTGCAGCCTCTGATGAAGAAGGTAGCTATACTTACAACCTTTGAAACGCGTCAGGCTTGATCATACAGTCAACTGCCGAACCTTAACCTGCAGACTAGACTGTGATTTGACCGCAGACAATACCTTCTGTATTAGTGAAGGTTACTTACATTACTTACATTGTTGCCATTTTTTCCTGATGTGACATACACAGGCATTACTGTTACCTCATTACATTGAAGTTTTCCTTGTGAGTGCACATTCTTACTTTTTTTTGTTTGTGTATGTACGCTTTTAAGGTGCAAATTATTAAACAGTGTTGCACTATTACTGGTATCTGTTTTATATTTTTTTGCCCATATGTCCAACGACTGAGACCTGCCCCTGCTGTTCCATACAAGGGGGACAGTCCTGGCACAGACCTGGAGTAGAGCTTCTACTTAATTCCCAGTACGGGTCCACGCTTGACACTTACCTCATTTTGATTGAAGTACCCTCCTGTGAGTATATACCCTAAGGGGTCTCGTGTGGTGCCTTCACAATGAGATTTTAAAGTGTACACGTGGTGTCCTCTATCAACCTCTACATTCTGTCCATTTCATTGGGTGTCTTTGGTGCAGTTTTTTCTGGACTTTTTACCTATACTATTTCATACCATGTGGATTGTATTATTTTACTGATTTTCTTTTTGTATTGTAATATTTTGAGCACTACTTATTTTGATGTGCCACCAGTGGCGGCTCGTGGATTATTCAAATGGGGGTTCACGGACCAGTTATGTAAAATAGATATAGATATAGATATATATATATATATATATATATATATATTACACACACTGTATATTAAAAAATAATATATATATATTACATATATATATATATATATATATATATGGAAAAGTATAGAAGGAGACAGGCGCACAGGGGCACACTTCGTGTAATACGTTCACAGAAGTAACATAAAAAGCAAACAGTGGGGGAATTATCCGCGCTCACCTGGTGTACCCTCAAGTAGTGAGGTACTAGAAGTGCACTTATATGGTTGTACTCTGTTCCTTTTCTCCCTTCTCGTGTATCCGCGATCCTCCGGTGTTAGGTGTATCTTCAGTGGATCACCGTTATCCGTTGTCAGTGATAAGGGGAGTAAGGGGATATTATATGTATAGAGGTGTGTGTATAGTCTATATATCTCAATTGACCACACAATACACTATAGTATAACAGAGATTATAAAACCATATATTTATTTTGAATAGTATAAAACAGACACACTTGTCTGATTAGGATGCAAGTAGAACAAACATATATATACAATGGTAGTGAGCCGTAGTGCTGCCCGGTAGTAAGATCCTTATACAAAAGGTCTGTTTCCAAATGCATACACTAAATTGCTCCACAACCGTTAAAACGTTAGAAGTTAACAGTATCACAGATATCCAAATATACAAGTAAGGAGAACCAAAGGTATCAATCGGAGCTAATAAGGCTAATTTCGTTGCCCAGCAACCGATTACCTTATGCAGCTCCGTGTATGCTGTGCACTCGAAAGCGTGCAGGTGTGACGTGTGGCGGGGGGCGGAGCCTAACGCGTTTCGTAACCAATGGGTTACTTCATCAGAGGTGTGGGCCGCCCCCCAACCTAGCTCTATAAATGCGTGTGGCTGTGGCTGATTGGCCAAGTGTTAGCCCCTCGGTCGCCATTTTGTTTATGGGCAAGTGGCCAGGTTTTACTGTTCTACTAAACCCAGTATTTTTAGTTTTCTTTTTCGTTAGTCATGCATTTGAAATTGACAATAGATTTTTAGTTCCAAGTTGGCAATCTAACTTTTTGTGTGCTTGTTTGTAACTTTGAGTGTTACTATATCAAATTGAAGTATCCAGTTAAAAACGATACTTAATAGACTAAGGTCTATATAAAAAAATAATCGTAAAATATATATATACACAGTAAACCTAACGAATTGTATTGTGACTATCATTTTAAAAAATGTAATTAAGAATAGGTACAGAATTACTGTAATGTTATTAAAAATAGGTACAGAATTACTGGGATACGTTATGTATACTCGTATTATTTCTTCCTCATATTTGTTAATGAAGAAAGGATACTTAAAAGAACAAGAAATGTCAGAACACCATAAAATTAGCATATTCTTAAAAGGGGAGATAAAATTCTAAAGGGATAGGATATTCCAAACTAACTTAACTTAATTAAGAGCCATAGTGTATATTTCCTAATGGTTTATATACTTTTAAAACTCTAAAAACATAAAACATAAATTAACTGTCTCGTGATTTTTTGGAATACATACATGGGGGAGAGATCAAGTGGTGTTCAGAAAAGTCTCCCCAGTTAGTATACCAATGATTATAGAAATGCTGCTAGGTCAATATCTCTATTTAACCCATTTGGTTCTAGCGTTCCCAATTTATGGATCCAAACTGTCTCCCTTTTTCGTAGTTCCAGAAGTCTACTACCTCCTCTGTTACCTTTGTGTATTTGTTCTATAGCCTTAATGAAAAAAGCCTCTTTGTTTTTATTATGAATATTCTTGAAGTGGTTTATGAGAGGATTTTTGAGGGTTCCTGCTTCTATATTTTTCATGTGTTCTAGACAGCGGATACGGGAGGCTGACAAGGGAGGAGGCATAGTCATTCTAGACAGGAAAGACTATTTAGAGGAAGCTAATCGCCAACTCTCTGATAGTAAGACATATATGACCCTGAAAAGTGACCCTACACCTCTATTCCTGAGAACGAATATGGAACACATAAATTCTGGTTACCAAAACAGAGTACTCACGGACAGAGAGAGAAAATACCTCTCAAATGATGAACCGAAAATGGCAATATTTTATTACCTACCAAAGATCCACAAGAGCCTGACCAAACCACCTGACAGGCCTATCATCTCAGGTATAGATTCAATAACATCTAGACTATCTGAATATGTGGATCAATTTTTAAAACCTATGGTACTTAATCTCAAATCATACCTTAGAGATACACCCCACCTTCTCCAAATTATAGAAAGAATACAATGGAAGTCAACTTATAAATGGGCTACACTCGATGTAACAGCATTATATACATCTATCCCTCATGACCAAGGGATAAGTGCGATTAAGAGATCACTAGACAATGCTAATCAGATTGCCCTTGAGCAGAGAAACTTTCTATTAGAATCCATTAGATATATCCTACAGAATAATTATTTCAAATTCGAAGGAACATATTATCTGCAAAACACAGGAACAGCCATGGGTACAAAGTTTGCACCTAATTTTGCTAACTTATATATGGGTATATTTGAGGAGGAGATGGTTTATAATAATTTTGAATTTAAAAACAAAAATGTTGTGTTCTGGCATCGCTTTATAGATGACATCCTAGTCATTTGGGATGGAGAGATTAATCTATGGGATACATATGTACAAGAACTTAATGCCAACTGCATGAATCTTACTTTTACACAAAGAATAGAAATCTCATCCATTGATTTTCTAGATGTCACTTTATATGTGTCAAATGGGAATATATGCAGCAAGCTATACAGAAAACCTACTGACACTAACGGTTACCTAGACGCACGTAGCAGCCACCATCCTAAATGGATAGAAAATATTCCATTCGGACAGTTTCAGAGACTGAGGCGAAACTGCTCAGATATGAGTAATTTTGAATTAGAGGCAAATAAACTCAAAGATAAGTTTACAGAAAAACACTATCCAACTAAAACTATCCAAAAGGCATATAATAGAGCAATTCAACTTAACAGAGAAACATTAGTACATGGTAATAATCAACAATTACAGACACAACCAACCACAACACCAGATACAATAAGGGCAATACAGAAAAGAGATACTAATACTAAAATTAATTTTGTTACAACTTTCAATGAAGGCCACTGGAAGATTAAGAACATTCTACAGAAAAATTGGTCAATCTTGAAAAATGACCCCATACTAAAAGACACTATAGGCAACAGACCATATGTCACATACAAGAAAAACAAGAATCTAAAGAATTTCTTAGCACCTAGTGACATTCAGAAAATCAGGAAAACAGATAAACAACCTAAAAGTCAGATTACTAATATACAAGGTTTTTTCAAATGTGCAAGAAAAAACTGTGTGTGCTGTGCACATATAAATAAGAATAAAAAATTTTAATAAATTTATAGACTGTGGAAAAGAAGGAGAAAAATATCCGATTAAAGGTCTACTAAATTGTAGATCTGATCATGTAGTCTATATGCTGGAGTGCACCTGTAACACCCCAAAAAGATATATAGGACGCACGACACGGGGTTTAAAAATCCGCTGTCTAGAACACATGAAAAATATAGAAGCAGGAACCCTCAAAAATCCTCTCATAAACCACTTCACGAATATTCATAATAAAAACAAAGAGGCTTTTTTCATTAAGGCTATAGAACAAATACACAAAGGTAACAGAGGAGGTAGTAGACTTCTGGAACTACGAAAAAGGGAGACAGTTTGGATCCATAAATTGGGAACGCTAGAACCAAATGGGTTAAATAGAGATATTGACCTAGCAGCATTTCTATAATCATTGGTATACTAACTGGGGAGACTTTTCTGAACACCACTTGATCTCTCCCCCATGTATGTATTCCAAAAATCACGAGACAGTTAATTTATGTTTTATGTTTTTAGAGTTTTAAAAGTATATAAACCATTAGGAAATATACACTATGGCTCTTAATTAAGTTAAGTTAGTTTGGAATATCCTATCCCTTTAGAATTTTATCTCCCCTTTTAAGAATATGCTAATTTTATGGTGTTCTGACATTTCTTGTTCTTTTAAGTATCCTTTCTTCATTAACAAATATGAGGAAGAAATAATACGAGTATACATAACGTATCCCAGTAATTCTGTACCTATTTTTAATAACATTACAGTAATTCTGTACCTATTCTTAATTACATTTTTTAAAATGATAGTCACAATACAATTCGTTAGGTTTACTGTGTATATATATATTTTACGATTATTTTTTTATATAGACCTTAGTCTATTAAGTATCGTTTTTAACTGGATACTTCAATTTGATATAGTAACACTCAAAGTTACAAACAAGCACACAAAAAGTTCGATTGCCAACTTGGAACTAAAAATCTATTGTCAATTTCAAATGCATGACTAACGAAAAAGAAAACTAAAAATACTGGGTTTAGTAGAACAGTAAAACCTGGCCACTTACCCATAAACAAAATGGCGACCGAGGGGCTAACACTTGGCCAATCAGCCACAGCCACACGCATTTATAGAGCTAGGTTGGGGGGCGGCCCACACCTCTGATGAAGTAACCCATTGGTTACGAAACGCGTTAGGCTCCGCCCCCCGCCACACGTCACACCTGCACGCTTTCGAGTGCACAGCATACACGGAGCTGCATAAGGTAATCGGTTGCTGGGCAACGAAATTAGCCTTATTAGCTCCGATTGATACCTTTGGTGCTCCTTACTTGTATACTTGTATATTTGGATATCTGTGATACTGTTAACTTCTAACGTTTTAACGGTTGTGGAGCAATTTAGTGTATGCATTTGGAAACAGACCTTTTGTATAAGGATCTTACTACCGGGCAGCACTACGGCTCACTACCATTGTATATATATGTTTGTTCTACTTGCATCCTAATCAGACAAGTGTGTCTGTTTTATACTATTCAAAATAAATATATGGTTTTATAATCTCTGTTATACTATAGTGTATTGTGTGGTCAATTGAGATATATAGACTATACACACACCTCTATACATATAATATCCCCTTACTCCCCTTATCACTGACAACAGATAACGGTGATCCACTGAAGATACACCTAACACCGGAGGATCGCGGATACACGAGAAGGGAGAAAAGGAACAGAGTACAACCATATAAGTGCACTTCTAGTACCTCACTACTTGAGGGTACACCAGGTGAGCGCGGATAATTCCCCCACTGTTTGCTTTTTATGTTACTTCTGTGAACGTATTACACGAAGTGTGCCCCTGTGCGCCTGTCTCCTTCTATACTTTTCCAGACAATTCGAGAAGAACCTCACCTTGCGGGGGATCATCTTTAGACCAGACGGGCTGCCCACACCTATAGCACACGGGAACTAGCTTTGTGGACTATATGGAATATTATACATCCACAGACTTTCCATCCGAATAAGACTGCCATTTGCACTAACTATAAATTGTTGCATATATAGAGACATATATCTATATAAATATATTTATTCTTAATAGTGGATGAGAATATATATTTATTGTAAATAGCAGTTCATACATTAACTTTGAGCGCTGACCATTCTTTTGTTTTTATATATATATATATATATATATATTTTACACACACACTGTATATTAAAAAATAATATATATATATATATATATATATATTACACACACACTGTATATTAAACAATTATATATATATATATATATATCTATATATATATATATACCTGTATGTATATATATATATATATATATATATATATATATATATATATATATTACAAAATGTATCACACAAAAAATGTATTAAATACTTATGTGGTAAAATATCATCCTAGTTTTTTTCACAATTCACACACACACATATATATATATATATATATATATATAATATATTATATATATATTATATATATATATAATATATTACCCTCACACACAATCATATTATAGTGCTTGCTATATTACTTGCAGCCAGCAGGTGGCAGTGGTGCATAACATTTAAGAATTACAGCAGTGAAGATTTCTAAGATGGAAAACGTTTTTACTACATTTGTTATGTATATTATTTACTGATGCATAACAATTTTTTTTTTATTTTACATCTGTAGTAATAGACTACAGATGTAAAATTTAAAAAAATTGTTATGCATCAGTAAAGAATATACATAACAAATGTAGTAAAAACGTTTTCCATCTTAGAAATCTTCACTGCTGTAAGTCTCCCTGATCGGCTACACTGAACTGCTCTACTTGCTAAGTTGCTGCTGTTGCAGTCTACACTCTCTATCTTTATGATGTAATAAGATCTGGAGTGAGTTTTTGCCTAAGTAGATATGATGATAAAGTAGGATAGTACTACTGCATCATCATATCTACTAAGGCAAAAACTCACTCCAGATCTTATTTCAGCATAAAGATAGAGAGTGTAGACTGCAAAATCAGCAAGTAGAGCATTTCAGTGTAGCCAATCAGGGAGAATAACGAAGACTGAAATAGGTTGTAAGTCAGACATACCTTGATTAGCAGTGCCAGTGTTTGTTCCACACGCGTGCAAGTCTGCAGCCCCTCCTTCCCTGACCACCAGACAGCTCTCTCAGTCTCTCATTGGCTAAGTAATGGCTATGCATTATGGGACTTGTAGTTAGTTCCTAGCCTTGAGAGGTCCCTCTGCTGCTCGCCCATAGAAATGGCCCAACTCGCACACTGAAAATTGTGCTATTAGCAAAGGTATAGGCTCTGTTATGAGTGGAGCAGCAGGCACATAGAAAAATGTGCAAAGGGCTATAGCAGGCTATACCTCTCTACCGCACGTGCGGTAGAGAGGTATATAAAAGGATTTTTTTTTTAATTAAACTGGACAGTAGACTGGAACCTTTTTGGCAGAATAAATATATTTTTTTCCAATAGGGGGGCTATTGAAGAAATTATATTTATTCAGCCAAAAAATGTATTTTCTTTCTTTTTTTTCTTTTTTTTCCCAGGGGGCTCACGTGCGGTTGTGATCATATGAAGGAGCCTCCACTGTGTGCCACCATTTATGAACATTCATATTTCCCAGTGCATATTGTGTTGTGGGTTGTATTTTGTATTGTGCATGTTATTTATAAGCCTTCCTATAATAATAATTTAGTGTTACCCTGCTCATCGCTGTTCACAGCTTCCACTCTCTTGTGTGTGTGTATATGAGGATACCTATATCACAAAACCCGACAATGTTACAGATGTGAAAATTGGTATTTAGCTTCTCATTGAAAAATAAAGAAACAGGTGTTTTACCATTTCCCCAAAATCCACTTAAGGGGGTCAAAAGAAGGGGGGGTTGATTTATGAGGATACCTATATCTCAAAAACCGACGATGTTACAGACATGAAAATGTGTATTTAGATTCTCCTTGAAAAATAAGGAAACACGTGTTTTACCATTTACCCAAAATCCACTTAAGGGGGGGTCATAAGTGGGGGCTGATTTATGAGGATACCTATATCTCAAAAACCGATGATGTTACAGATGTGAAAATTGGTATTTAGATTCTCCTTGAAAAATAAAGAAACACGTATTTTACCATTTCCAAAAAATCAACTTAATGGGGGTCAAAAGAAGGGGGGGCTGATTTATGAGGATACCTATATCTCAAAAACCAAAGATGTTACACACGTGAAAATTGGTATTTAGATTCTCCTTTAAAAATTTCCGAAAGTCCACTTAAAGGGCCACTAAACCAAAATCTTTCTTTCATGATTCAGATAGAGAATAGAAATTTAAACAACATTACAATTTACTTCCATTATTTATTTTGCTTCATTTTTTAGATATCCTTAGTTGAAGAAAAAGCAATGCACATGGTGAGCCAATCACACGAGGCCTCTATGTGCAGCAACCAATCAGCAGCTACTGAGCATATCTAGATATGCTTTTCAGCAAAGAATATCAAGAGAATAAAACAAATTATATAATATAAGTAAATTAGAAAGATGTTTAAAATTGCATTCTCTTTCTAAATCATAAAAGAAAAAATGTGGGTGTCATGTCCCTTTAAGGGGGGTCAAAAGAGGGGGGCTGATTTATGAGGAAACCTATATCTCAAAAACCAAAGATGTTACAGATGTGAAAATTGGTATTTAGATTCTCCTTGAAAAATAAAGAAACACATGTTTTATCATTTCCCCAAAATCCACTTAAGGGGGGTCAAAAGGGGGGGGGGCTTATTTGTGAGGATACCTACATCTCAAAAACCAAAGATGTTACAGTTGTGAAAATTGGTATTTAGATTATCCTTTAAAAATAAAGATATATGTGTTATAACATTTCCAGAAAATCCACTTACGGGGAGTCAAAAGAGGGGGGCTAAGTTATGAGGATACCTATATCTCAAAACTCAAAGATGTCACAGACATAAAAATTGGTATTTAGATTCTCCTTTAAAAATAAAGAAACATGTGTTTTACCATTTCCCAAACATCCACTTAAGGAGGTTCAAAAAGGGGGGGGGGGTATTTATGAGGATACCTATATCTCAAAAACCAAAGATGTTACAGACATGAAAATTGGTATTTCGATTATGAGAAACACTGAGAATTAACGAAAACTCAAAAAGTTCATGTCAGCGAGTGTGCAACCCGAACAGGCACACACGTGAGGGCACATGTCGTTTCGAGTGGTTGGGTTTTTCGCTATTTTTTTTACAAACCACAAAATCCATGCGAGCAACAACTAGTATATATATATATATATATATATATATAACAGGGTGGATGATTATTATTATTATTAGTTATTGGTAGAGCGCCAAAAGATTCTGGAGCGCTATATGATGATCCAAGCACTCACTATTAAATTACATGCCAGGGTGCTCTCATATGTAAGATAAATGAATGTATGGAAGAAGAGGCACTCTCAGTACTTTGTGATGATATTGTTACTTTGTTGAACAAATTAAGAAAGTCTGAATAAGATATTGGTCTTGAAAAAGGTCCTTGCGTGGACCGAAACGTTGACCTGCTCTACAACTGAAAATTAAAAGTTGAAGTAACAACATCATCACAAAGTCCTGAGAGTGCCTCTTCTACTTCTTCTTCCTTACATTTATATATACTCACACTCACAAATACACACACAGCAAGGTGCAAAGTTCTGACAACACTACCACAATCTGCTTTTATTTTAGCATTCATTTCTTAAAAACTAATTTGCTTGTCATAATGTACAATTCTGAAACAAAAATAATTTCTACTCATAGTCAAGCCTGCAAGGTCATAGGCATTAAAACATTGTTCTCACCAGCAGTGTTCCCTCTAAGGCCACATTTTGTGAGCAGGCCAGCAGTGAAATGGTTAATTAGAGAACCACACCCTGCAGTTAGCAAACACTACACAATGCAGACTGCAAGTTAGTTCCCTTATTAACTGTTTCACTGCTGGTCCACTCACAAAATGTTCTATTTAATATTCTCTCAGGCATCCCCTGTAAAATGAAGCATTGTTTATATCAGATCTTGATAAATGCAGCTAAACAATGAATCCCTAAACATTGGAAATCCCTATAGGTCCCCTCCATCTCAAACTGGGAAAATCTAGTAAGCAGAACATTGATTCTAGAAAGGTTCCATTATCTTAAAACTGGACAATTAAAGGGACAGTCAACACCAGAATTTTTGTTGTTTAAAAAGATATATAATCCCTTTATTACCAATCCCTAAGTTTTGCATAACCAACATTGTGATATTAATACACTTATTACCTCTGTGAAGGCCGTGTATATAAGCCTCTGCAGACTGCCGCCTTATCTCAGTGCTTTTGACAGACTTGCATTTTAGCCAATTAGTGCTGACTCCTACGTAACTTCACGTATGTGAGTTCAATGCTATCTATATGACACACATGAACTAATGCCCTCTAGTGGTGAAAAACTGTCAACATGCATTTAGATTAGAGGCAGCCTTTAAGGTCTAAGAAATTAGCATATGAGCCTACCTAGGTTTAGCTTTAAACTAAGAATACCAAGAGAACAACGCAGAATTGGTGATAACAGTAAATTGGAAAGTTTAAAATTACATGCCCTATTTGAATCTTGGTTTATTTTGGACTTGACTGTCCCTTTAAGCACATACTATGATATGATGTTTTTGTGGGAACAATATACACTTTCAGAACGTAGTTGAATGGAGCAGTCTACGAGAGTCTTCTGTTGCTTATTATATCAGATTATTCCTTTCTATAATAGCTATTATGATTGACCCTACTGCTATTGTTATTTTGAATGTAATCTGTTGTGTGACACCTTAGGCAAATTATTTATGTTTTCTTTCCTTTAATGTTCTATTTGTGTATGCAAGATGTTATGTATAATTGCCCCTAAAAGTCCAACCTGAATGATTACATCACTACTAGGGAAAAAAGTGACAATTTTCTTCCACACAATAATATTGGACTAAACTACAACCATAAACTATTTCCTACATTGACTTGTGGCTTAAGATATCTATGGAAAAATATATCTTTTCTGTTTCCCACTTTCTCTACAAACATGCGTATGCTGTTTAATAAAGAATAAATAAATATATTAAAAAAATAATCACTACTAATAACAGTAAAAATATCTTTGTACATACTCAAAATTAAAAAAAATTCAATATTTGGTGCTTGTTGTAATGATATGACTCAACAAGTTTGTGCAAAATTTTATAATACGCATTATCCCAACATTCCTTTATAGCATCCCAGAGAGTATCTAGAGCTGTCCCAGTGTGTTCCACCGTTTTCTTTTTCAAATGTTATCAAAGATGTACCGTGGGGTTGAGGTCCATTGACTGTGAAGGGAAAGCTGTGTAAATGATCACTTCTTGCTCCTCCTTGGGCTTCAGATATGCCTGGGGTAACTTCATTGTTTGTTTAAGATCATAGTCCTGCTGGAAAATAAATCCTCTTTCACACAAGGATGGCTATGTCTCTGCAGAACAGAGTGGTACTTCTGCTTAGTTAAAGGGACAGTAAAGTCCAAATTAAACTTTCATAGTTCAGATAGGGCATGTCATTTTAAACAACTTCCCAATTTACTTTTATCATCAAATTTGCTTTTTTTCCCCTCATGGTATTTTTCTTTGTTAAAGGCTAAACGTAGGTAGGCTCATTGGATTATTTCTAAGACTCTGCAGTCCACCTCTTATCTCACAGTCTGGCTATGAATAGCTAATAGCAGTTTGTTCATGTGAGCCATATAGATAACACTGTGCTTACTGCCAGGGAGTTATTTAAAGGGACAGTCAATACCAGAATTGTTGTTGTTTAAAAAAATAGATAATCCCTTACCCATTCCCCAGTTTTGCATAACCAACACAGTTATAATAATACAATTTTTACCTATGTGATTACCTTGTACTTAAGCCTCTGCAAACTGCCCCCTTATTTCAGTTCTTTTGACAGACTTGCATTTTAGCCAATCAGTGCTTACTCCTAGGTAACTTCACGTGCCTGAGTTTAATGGTATCTATATGACTCACATTAACTAACGCCCTCTAGTGGTGAAAAACTGTCAAAATGCATTCACATAAGAGTTGGCCTTAAAGTTCTAAGAAATTAGCATATGAGCCTACGTAGGTGTAGCTTTCAACTAAGAATACCAAGAGAACAAAACAAAATTTGTGATAAAAGTAAATTGGAAAGTTGTTTAAAATGACATGCCCTATTTGAATCATAAAAGTTTATTTTGGACTTGACTGTCCCTTTAAGGGTCAGCACTAATTGCCTGAAACATAAGGCTGCCAAAAGATCTGAAATAAGGAGGCACTCTGCAATAGCTTAGATACAAGGCTGTCATAGAAGTAAAAAGTATATTAATATAACAGGGTTGGTTATGCAAAACTGGGGAATGGTAAATAAAATAATTATCTATCTTTTTTTACAATGACATTTTTGTTGTTTACTGTCCCTTTAAGGTAGTTGATCTGGTCCAAGTCACCAACTCTCAAATAAGCAAAGTATGCCCATACCTAAATATTTCCGGCATGATATTGTAGATGTTACACATTGTTCTATTAAAACTTAAAGGGAGACTCAAGTCAAAATTAAACTTTCATTATTGAGATAGAATTTTAAACAACTTTCCAATGTACTTCTATAAAAAAAGTGCACAGTCTTTTTATATTTAAACGTTTTGAGTCACCAGCTCCTACCGAGCATGTGCAAGAATTCACAGAATAAGCGTATATGCATTTGTGATTGGCTGATGGCTGTCACATGGTACGTGTATGCATTTGTGATTGGCTGATGGCTGTCACATGGTACAGGGGGAGTGGAAAAAGACATAACTTTTAAAATTGTCAGAAAAAAAATCTACTATTCATTTGAAGTTCAGACTTAGAGCTATTGCATTGTCTTATCATGCATTTGTTGATTATGCAAATCTACTGTGTTGACTGGTCGTTTACAGGGATATGAAAGTCAAAATTAAGCCTTTTTGGTTTAGATAGCGCATACATTTTAAGAAACGTTTAAATTCATTATATCAAATTACATTTTTACTTGCATTCTTTATCGAAAAGCATACCTAGGTAGACTTGCATGCAGCAATAACCTACTGGGAGATAGCTTATGATTGGGGGCACCACAAAAAAAATGGCTCATTAGATATGTTCATCTGTCTCTCAGTAGTGCCTTGCTGCTGTGCAGCTGACTTTTTTATGTTTAACCATTTACATGAGTTAAAGTGAATGTAAATTTTAATGATAAAGTGCCCGGTTTTTAAAAATTTGATTAAAAACAGGGGCACTTTAATTCATTAAAATTTACATTTCACTCGTGTTGTGAAAATACTTACCTTTTAATCTTGACAGCTGCTCCAGCTTCCTCCGCCCGTCGCAAAACCTCTACCTGGGTCTAAAATGAGGAATCCGGTGTTCTAAATTAAGTTGTCTACCGCGTAGGAATGTGACTACCGCGTCACTTCCAGTGACTTTAATCAGCTGCTGGAGGTTTGTGGCGCTCACTGCTCATGCGCTAGAGGCCCAACATCCTACAAACAGCTGTTTAAGGCAGAATAGGTGACAACTTATTTTCAGGGCTGGCTCAAGACATTGTGCTGCCTGGGTCCGAGATCAAAATGACGCCCCCCCCCCCTCCCGATGAAGCCCTGACCCCCCCATTCCACCCCCCCCCACAAAGCCCTGACCCCCCACACACACACACCTATCTATCCAACTCTATCCATAGCAATGCATTAAATTCTTAATATTATTACTTATTAATATTACAGTGCCACTTACACTCACTCAGACTGGGTGAAATAAGTCAGTTGGTTTGTTAATAAAATAAGCCACTATGCCAACAGAGAATTCGACAGAAACAAGTACTTGAGGAGAGGTTTTTTATTTATTAATTTTATTAACTTTTTTTAAAGTGATATGCAATTCAAATACAAATAAAACAGGTCAAATATAATAGGAGGGCAATAATCTATCTGAAGAATGACATACACATATCATTCCGATAGTAAATATTTTGTTGAGGAACATGACTCACAAAATAAATGGACTACATGAAAGCCCAGGGGTATAACTTAAATTGGTGCTTTTCGTGCCTTCTTGCCGGCAAATATACGCACTGCTTCTTTAAGGTCCATACTTTGGGCTAGTTCATGTTCGATTGATATAGTTGCAAGACTTACTAGCCTCTCCTGTGTCATAGTTGAGCGGAGGTAAGTTTTTATTAGTTTTAGTTTGGAAAAACTTCGTTCTCCACTTGCAACTGTTACAGGCAATGTTAGGAGTATGCGTAGAGCAATAAAGATATTTGGAAACAGTGCAGTCATCTTGCTTTTGCAGATATATTCCAAGACTTCTTTTGGAGTTAAGTCTGTAGGTAAAGATATTGAGAGGGCCTTTAGTTCATCCTGTAGATCTGCCGCATTAATATCACGCATTCTGCCATGTGAAAGTGATTTCTCTAATTCAATACACTGATGGTGTAAAACTTCATTAGATGTTTCTTTAAGATTATTGATATTGTACAACACACCAAAGGTGTTGCAGTGGTCACGAAGTTGTAGAAAGCGTTCTTCTAATGAGTGTATTGCACAATCAAGAACTGGATAAAAAAAATTAACTCTCATCTGTTGTTTTGGGTCTGTGATTGGTTCATCTTGTGCTTCATAGCTAAAATGTTTTTTTACATGACGAGACCGGAAAACTTGTATAGGTTGAAAACCTGCTTCTACATTCAGTTCCTCTGCCAACTTCTGTGCACTTGTTATAACATTATCAAACGCATCTCTTCGGTAGCACTGGAGAAAAACCTTTGTTGCTTCAAGTTGTCTGAGAGCTGCTGAAATATCAATTTCAATTCCTTGTAGTCTTTTGCTTGTGATGTTGACATGAAATAGTATATCATGCCATAGTACTAGGCCACAAAGAAATTTAAAATTGCTTACATTTTTAAGAATTCCTCTTACTTCTGGTATTGTTTTGCCACGAGCAGTCCCTGAAAGACTCTTATCTTCCATAGCGGCAACCAATGCATCATATATTATTCCAACCTGATTTCTGACGGCCTTTACTGCTTCCACACGACTCTCCCATCTTGTGGCACTTAGTGGTTTCAGGGTAAGATGGGTCTCTCCTAGGTGTCTCTTTAGAATTTGCCAGCGATGAGTGGATGCAGAGAAAAATACAAAGATGCTTTGAATAATGTTAAAAAATTCAGAAACTTCAGAAGAAGCAGAAGCAGCATCACAGATTACTAAATTTAAAGAATGTGAACTGCAAGGTACAAAAAAAGCTCTTGGATTTATTTCTCTTATTCTTGTTTGTACGCCACTGTTTTTCCCTCTCATGTTGGACCCATTGTCATAACCTTGCCCTCTCATATTGGCAACATCAATACCATTTTCTTCAAGTTTCTGAAGCAGTACATTTGCCATCCCAGCTCCAGTAGTGTCATCTATATCAATGAATCCCAAAAAGTGTTCTGTTACATTAACAGTGGATTCATTTGTTGTCACAAACCGAACCATGAAAGTCATTTGCTCAGTGTGACTATTGTCAGGTGTGCAGTCCAGAATAACAGAGTAGTATTTTGCAGATTTCATCTGTTCAAGAATATTCTGTCTGATTTGGTCTGCCAATAACTGGATAATCTCATTTTGAACATTTTTCCCAAGGTAATGAACATGGGTCTCCTTACTGGTAACTCTTCTCAAATGTTCCTTTAATACTAAATCAAACTCTGCCATTGCTTCAACAAATTTAAGAAAATTTCCATTATTTGGTACATACAGTTCATCAGATGACCCACGAAATGCTATGTTTTGAATAGCAAATACTCTAATAAGGGAAATCAGTCGTTTTAATACACTTCGCCAGTATTCAGTCTCTGAATCTATGATTTCCTGCTGCTGCTTATCTATGGTAGCTTTTAACTGAAACCTTATTTCCAGTTCTCTCCACTTAAAAAATGCTTTCAAATGAGCTGCCGATTTCTCATGAGAAGCCAAATTTCTACGCAGGTGTTTCCAGTCACTTGTACCACTAGAACTCAATGAATATGAAACAAACGTTGGTTGGAATACTTTACAGCAAAAACAGTACACAGCATTCTTTGTCTTTGAGTACATAAGCCATTCTCTCTTCATTTTCTCTCCATTGGGTAATTGCCTCCAATAATGCATTTGGTGGAAACTTCTTTTGTGTTCAGAAGAGTCTATTGGGAATTTGAAATGTTTTACCTGCTTTGGTCCATGTTTTACCAAAAAGTCCTTGAGGCTACTTGTCATACATGGCCACAGACTTGGATCCTCCTGTTGGTCTACAATGTCTACATCCACTGTGCTTTCCTTGTGGTCATGCTCATCCAAATTAACTTGAGATGCTGATGTTGATGCTTTAGCAGTCATCCCACTTTGTGTATCAAGTCCCTGAGCATTAAGTGTACTCTCCTTATTAGTACCATTGCTTTCATGCACACTCTGTTCTGTAGGGGATTTCTCTTGACACTCTGTATTGACAAATTTCAGCATGGCTCCTCTTTGAGTAGCTATAAAAGCCTCTTTTTTATGCCTGATCTTTTCATACTGTGATCCAGAGAGACGTTTACGTTTCATTCCAGTAGACATGATGGTTTCTGAAAACTGCTTGGGAAGATAGATCAAACATCAGCGTTTTAATCTCCATGCCTTATGCCAATTTTAAATGTTTTATCTATCTGTTACGGTGCAGGGCCCCTGGCCTATATTCACATAATACTCACACACTGATGAAGCATTTTCTTTATACTTACTTGCTTCTGCTAGACTCATCCATCTAAGTCGCCGATCTATATCAGCTGCTCCGCTCTGCCAGTCTCTACACTGGCTCCCCATACACTCCAGAATCCAGAATACAAGTATTAACCCTAACTTACAAATCACTCAACAGTCTTAATCCCAACTATACTTCCTCTCTCATCGTGAAATATTCCCTATCCCGTCCTCTTCGATCAACCTCTGACCTAAGTCTCTACACTCCTGTTATCGCTACGTCCCACTCCCGCCTCCAAGACTTCACACGTGCTGCTCCTGTCCTCTGGTACTCTCTACCCCGCTCCATAAGACTGAATAGGTGAGTTTTCAAGGAGCGTCTGAAGCTATACAAGGTTGGAGACAGAGGCTTACCATCTCTCCTCCATCCCGCATCCGAACCAAACTAATACCTGAACATGAACTGCCCAACTCACTGCTGCAAATACAACCGATGTAACAAGCTACCCCAACCTTATGTCTCTGCACCCTAAACCTGTAGATTGTGAGCTCTCCAGGGCAGGGCCCTCTTCCTCCTGTACTAGATTGGTTTAGTTTTGTTATGTTTTGTATTTTATCACAAACCTTTGTCATTGTATACCCCTATCAATGTACCCAGCGCTACGGAATTTGGCGGTGCTATAAAAATAAATGATAATAATAATAATTTATAATACATCACCATCAAAAAGATTTTGATTCACTGAAGGCTCAATTTTGTATTTAAACATTTTTCATTATACTAATAACATTATTGTGTGCTCCTATATCAGAGCTTCTGCCATTATTATGAGGTCATACTGATACTGTCAATATTTAGCAGATTTTATGACCTAAACTCACTCCTTAACTCTTTATATAATCACTGCTGGAAATTTTGTTTAGGCTTTTTTGGGACCATGGGGTTCCATCAACATATAAAAGCTTTAGGGCTAGATTACAAGTGGAGTGCTAATTTGTTCTCTTGATATCCTTTGTTGAAAAATAATATGTACATATCCTACACTAATGGGAGCTAGCTGATCTGCACACATTTGTCTGTTCTGATTGGTTGACTAGTTTTGTTCAGCTAGTTCTCAGTAGTGCATTTTTGCTACTTCAACAAAGGA
>NC_069500.1:732914933-732917433 GCF_027579735.1 Bombina bombina | reverse complement strand
CAAATGTTTTTCTTCCTTAGAAGCAGATAGTAGTAGCCAGTAATGCCAACTGACACCGCCTTCAACGCGTTTCACCCGTATGTGGGCTTTATCAAGATCTTTATTTTTTGAGTCCCACAGTGTTATTCTGCTAAGGTATTTTTATTAAAAAAATAGTGATTTTGTTTTATCTGCTGCTTATGCTTAATGTCCTTTTAAAATTTGAGGCTTGCTTGTAGCATTGTCCTTAGCTTAGACAATCTCAGGATTACTGCAAGTCTTTAGTTCCTCAAGAAGGGTAAAGGAAAATTTGCAAAGGTAAACCTATAGCTATAGTAGGCACAATTTTTGATAAAACATTTAAATAAGTATTTTTTTTTACTACTTTACCTTTTTATGTAGCTTATAAGAACTTGTATGAACTTGTAAAAAATGTTGTGATAATATATTAGATTTTTTGTTGTTGAAAGCGTCAACTGAATTATCTGGGTGTTAGAGGGTTTATGTATCACATACCAGGCACTGCATGATAAGAATTTTGTATAAAACTACTTAATAGTTTTCCTTTAGTTATATCTCAGCTCTAAGAAACTTTAATGGAAATTGCTCGTTCTAGTATGTATATGTATGTATGTATGTATGTATGTATGTGTATATATATATATATATATATATATATATATATATATATATATATATATATATATATATATATATATATATATAATATATATTACCGATACCAAGTATTTGCATGAGTACTTGTACTCGTGCCAATGCACCGATACTTAAACCAATACCTCCACTTTCTACCCATATGCTAATTTGTGGCGTTTTTTCTCCAACATAGGTGTGTCCGGTCCACGGCGTCATCCTTACTTGTGGGATATTCTCTTCCCCAACAGGAAATGGCAAAGAGCCCAGCAAAGCTGGTCACATGATCCCTCCTAGGCTCCGCCTACCCCAGTCATTCTCTTTGCCGTTGTACAGGCAACATCTCCACGGAGATGGCTTAGAGTTTTTTTTAGTGTTTAACCTCTCTCTCTTTTTGGATTATAAGCATCATCAGATTGGCTTACGAGACTGCCGGACGGCAGCCTCCCGAAAGAATCACAGCTCATTCCACTAGGGCTGTGGCTTCCACATGGGCCTTCAAGAACGAGGCTTCTGTTGATCAGATATGTAGGGCAGCGACTTGGTCTTCACTGCACACTTTTACCAAATTTTACAAGTTTGATACTTTTGCTTCTTCTGAGGCTATTTTTGGGAGAAAGGTTTTGCAAGCCGTGGTGCCTTCCATTTAGGTGACCTGATTTGCTCCCTCCCTTCATCCGTGTCCTAAAGCTTTGGTATTGGTTCCCACAAGTAAGGATGACGCCGTGGACCGGACACACCTATGTTGGAGAAAACAGAATTTATGTTTACCTGATAAATTACTTTCTCCAACGGTGTGTCCGGCCCACGGCCCGCCCTGGTTTTTTTAATCAGGTCTGATAATTTATTTTCTTTAACTACAGTCACCACGGTACCATATGGTTTCTCCTATGCAAATATTCCTCCTTAACGTCGGTCGAATGACTGGGGTAGGCGGAGCCTAGGAGGGATCATGTGACCAGCTTTGCTGGGCTCTTTGCCATTTCCTGTTGGGGAAGAGAATATCCCACAAGTAAGGATGACGCCGTGGACCGGACACACCGTTGGAGAAAGTAATTTATCAGGTAAACATAAATTCTGTTTTTCAAAATGCATGTTCCCATTTCATTTCAAACTGGAGTGGAGATTAAACTAAAAATTGTTTACTACTGTTCTGCCAATAAAAATTGCTGCTGTTTGTATTATTGTAGGAGAGATCACTGTACATCATTCAGACAAACCCCTGAAGTACTGAGCAGTTAATAAACAGATTTCCAGCTCTGGCTAAAATGTCCCAAAAATATATGTCTGCCCCATGCAGTAGTGTGGAAAGTGAAAGACTGTTTAACTTATAGTCGAACCTCCTTACTGATAGCAAAAACAGACTTATAGCTGAACATGCAGAGATGCTTCTAACTTGCCACTAACTTTTGAAAAATTATTCTAATTGCTAGATTGCCTTTTTTACTGCTAGTTCTCATCTTGCACAATTATGTTCAAAACATACTATACTCTGAGGAACATCTATAGCCAGGGCTGGACTGGGAATGAAAAGCAGCCCTGGAAAAATATGAAGACGAGCCCTATTTCCATTGAGTCGGTAGAATGCACGTCACATTTTTCTCATAGGGGTTTACTGGAACACTCCTTCCCCAATATTTTTTCAGAATTAAATTATATTACTTTGTATTAAATACAAATGTCAGACTGATGTTATATAATAGCCCTACAACCCAATTGCATCACCCCTTTAAATTTAATATTTTATTGTAATACCGGTATTTTTTATTTATAAACATGTTCTGTGAACTTTGACAAATAAAACTGTTATTATTTCATAATGTCTTTTGAGTTACAGTCCTTTATAATTATAAAGAAGGAATCTTAA